>NC_050524.1:13218950-13224705 GCF_002922805.2 Oryzias melastigma | reverse complement strand
GAATGGGTTAATGGCCTTAAGAATATTTTTTCAAAAAAATATATATTTTTTTAAAGGTCAAGTTAGAATTTGCTGCTCTCACTGGGTTTTAGGTAATACAAATCAGACCCAAATGGCTCTTTCAGTGTTAAAAGATACAGATCCCTTTATTTTTGGTAAAGTGAAATGAGACAGGAAAAGCAGAAATAGGCTCTGATTTTTCATGACTTTTGTTAAAGATCCACTCCAATGAAATGTTTTTGGTGTTTTAACATGTTTTTGTGGTATTTTCTCATTATTGTGGACATATGAAAATAAACTTATGCTTACAATTGCATTTTTTTATTCAAATCATGGTGAATCAAGAACAGATGAAAAAAATCTGTGCCACTGATGTAGGTGCTACAGTTGGCAAGCCACAAGTTCCTTGCCCCGTTCCAATCTGATGCAGACACTTGCAGACAAATAGATTCATGAACATCCTCATCCCAGCTGGTATCTGGCTCAAAACTGTTGCTTTTTGTTACAGGTGCAACAAAATGTCAAAAATGTTGACATGTAATGTTAGGTTGAGGGTGCGAGTGGCTGTAAGCTTGCTAGAGGGAATGTAAAAAAAAAGGGATGATGGTAAATGGGCAGGCTTACTCCAGAAAATTAGATTACTTCACCATAACTCTACTGCGGCTCTGAACAAACTATGTCAGAGAAAAGCTACACAGGATTTTTTATTCTCACTAAAAACAGTATAATCATAATTAAAATGCCACTGGAAAGGCTTTTTACAACAGATTAAAAGGTGATTGCGGTGCAAATTTACAGAAAAACGCTGAAGGTGTTTTACTTCTATCACTTTTTGTGATCTTAAAATGCAGCAATAATATCACTGAAAATCTAATTTTTTTTCAACACCAAAGAAAAAAGGTTAGTTTCAATAACTACTGAAAATGTACAACAAAGAAACTCAGATAGTGTGGTTTTCAACATCTTTTTGTCCTCTCTAAGTCTTCCTCTACAAATTTTATTTATTTGTTTTTGTTTTACAGTTACTCTTAAATGTATTTCTACAAGAATTAAATAATATATTTTTATGCTGTCCCTAGGTGTAAAAGCCAGTGTATGGGTGTGTTATTGAAGCCCCGTGACAGACTGGCAACCAGTCCAGGTATATCTTGCCTTCGCCCAGAAATGGCCAGGTTAGGGTCCAGCAGCCCCGAAAGTAACCAAAGAGACTAGAAGACGGATGGATGAATAGATTTTTGTACTTATGCCTCCTCCTGTGTTTTTGTCCTCTCACAAACCCCTAAGGATAGTTCTTTCAGCAATAAGGGACTGTGACACCATGTTTGAGCTGGACTTTTAAAGTAAGCCAATAAACAATATGGTTCTTCAGCATCAAGATGTATTTTTTTTCCTTTTACTTAAATGAAAAAAAAAACAAAACTTCTTTATCATCAAGGCTTTTGCTAGAAAGCACATGGAGCATGCTTCTCATTGGTTCATTTGGGGACTAAAGGAAACATGAGGCATATCCGATTTTTAGGACAAACAAAGGAATGAAAAAGTATACAATGACAAAGGTGATGCATGTCAAGAGGACTCACTGAGGTTAAAATGTAACAAAGAAGCAAATTTAGATACAGTATATATGAAATAATTTATTGGAAAAATAAAAGCAAAACATTTTTTTTTAATAGGGAGGATAAAATAATAAACTGGTCATACAACTGGCGGCGCGTTCACACGCAGCGGCTCCTCTTTCTCCCGTTTTTGAGTTTTTTTTTTTTTTTACGTCCTTTTTTGTGCTTATTTTTGTAATTATTGCTGTTTGCACTGAGGGATGAGAGGAAAGGAATTTCATCTGTGCTGTTTATCTTGGATTTTCAGCATATTTGACAATAAAGCTGACTTGACTTGACTTGATATGTTTTTTAATAAAGCTAATTTCATACATATTAGAGGTTTTTGCCATTTTGTTAGATTAACTTGTTACTATTCTGTTTCACTTATTTATTTTTATTAAAAAGAATTAGTTGCAAATTTTCATTGTAATAATAATAATAATAAAAACTTAACCATGGGCAAAAGTTGATATTTGTGATGCTAAATTCACAAGCAATACTTTGTAAACAGTCATTCTTGTTCCATGACTTTATAGGCAAGCATTTCACTAAATAAACTAAACAAACAAAAAAAAATTCATAATTAACCAACCATAACTTAAAAAAAAATAATTCAGAACCCTTTATTCCTCTTTTTTCACCTACAACTTTAAAAATGAGATGTATTGACATGATTTAGTGTTGGATCATCTGTGCCAATCGTACAATGGTGTCAATGAACTGTTAGCAGTAAGTGGAGCACGCTGTTCCATGAGTCATGCCTGAAACGCACGCAACTCCAAAGCTTCATCAGTATCCAAATGTTTTGTGGCAGTAACATTAGAGAAGCGCTTCTTGCTTTCAGATGTCACATCAAGAAAAATGTATTGCATTGAAATGAATCCCATGAGATCAATATCAGGATTTTATATGGAACCTGATCATTCACGGCCCACTTCTTTTTATGTACAGCTATGTTCCAACCATACTTTTTTTTTAAATTCTACTGATTTTTTTTCTTTTTTTTTTTACCAAAAGCAAATACATGTTTGCTTCACTTTGTGTGAAAAACTTATGAAATGTCTTTTTCTTTTTTTAATCTTTTGGATTTCTAAATGTTTTCATCAATTTCTTTTCTTTTTGATCTCAATGACATTATATTTGTATGATAACTTTGTACAGATTGAGTGTAGCCTATTTCTCTTTACACCATAAACCAATATTCACAGACGTTGCAACAATTGCTGAAATAAGATCGCAAGAATAATTGTTTTAAAAAGTTGTGTGTCTAGCTTCTGTAGCTGCTATCACAATTTTATGAATGGTTTCTGATCCATTTGTTTTCACACCTGTTTTTATTTGTGCCAAAATGCTATGGCCCCTTTTGGAACACCTAAAGATTTGTCAAGACTTAAACTAAGGGCAAAAAATTGTTTACATACATTACCAGGTTTAAAGCAAAGCAAAAAAAAAACAAAAAAAACCTTTAAACTAAGTGCGAAACAAACATGCAGCCATTTATAATTTGCCTTTTCTTTATAAATGTAATCCTGTGTTGATTCCAAATAGGCCTTAGCTTCCCTTTATCCATCAAACATTTAACTTTGACAAGATTCTAGGGTGCTTTTGTCGGATCAACCTCTTTAATGCTGCTTTGTTCTTAGATTTACAAAATATGTTAGCCTAACATGTTTAAAATTAAACTACAAATATTAAAAAATATATACATTGTCCGTAAATTGTCCGTAAATAATGAAATTAAAATATTTAAATACATTTGAAAACCAGGAGTAAAAGGAGTTTTTTTCTTTTTTTTTACCTGGTGAAATACATTTGTGTGAAAGGTCAACACAATGCTGCCCCCTGGACATCAAGCAGGGTATTGCATTGATTAATAAATTAATTTAATAAAATTAATAAATTAATAATATAAATTTAATAAATAAATAAATACATTTAATAAATTAATTCTACCTGATCATAAAGGAGAGGAAAGTAAATCTTAAGAATAGATTCATTCAATGCAATAAATGTATTTAAACCATCAGAACAACACTGAAAACTTAAAATAATTAAATAAAACAAGATTATTAAAATTTAAAACGTGTCATGGGTCCCTGATCAAAGTTCCACATGTCCCAGGAATGAGTGGACCAAAGACCAAGCCTTGAGTATCATTATTTTTAAGGACCTTTTTCTGTCATTTTCAAGCATTTTTTTAGGATCTCCCTATGCTTATATTTCCAATTTTCTTACATAAACCACAGTTGAAAATAAAAGAAAGCTACTTTGATTTATCATATGCTGTCGTAATTTGATTTATTTTTTAAAGACAAATGTTTTTTATTGGGTATTATATCATGTAAAAAATACCCAGCAAAAATGAATGTGTAACTTTTTATAGTGAAAGTGTTCTAGGGTTAACAAGCCAACCAAGCAATTAACAAAACAAACTTTTAAATGTACCTAGATGTTTTAATTTTATCTAATAACTGCTGAACTTTGTTCCAAATTGCATTCACTAAAAGAAAGGTGCAGAACAAACTAGAACCTATGCCAGATATTTGGGGAATTTTTCTTTAGGCTGAGGCCTTCAGGTTCAACAGGCTTTCTTGTAAGTCATGAATACTTACTTTAAGCTGGTAATTTTCTCGCAAACATGAACATTCTCTACTATTTGCTGGTCTTTTCCAGAAGCGCGATTCAAAACAAACCCCATTCCATAGGTAGCAACTGCTGTGAAAAATGTGGTAAAACTACTCATCATTGGTCAATTTTCAGTGGCAGAAAATTCAATGAAAGCGGATTGGTCAGCGTGACTCCTCCCATGTTCCAGAAACTTCTGGGTTAGCGTTCTTATTGAGGGGGGCGCGGCGGTCTCAGCAGCACGCGCACACTGCTGTGTATGTGATTGTGTTGATAGGAACTCGTCATCGACACACCCGGCGCCGTCCAGGAGAAGCCAAGCTGCAATATCGCTTTCAACCGCTGTAATTCAAGAGGGGGTTAAGTTTGATGAGGTGAGTAGAGATATTTAGGATGTATTTCACTATAACAACATGTTGCTAATAGATAACTACTGTCCGTTTAACTGACGTCCTAGTTTACCGCTTTTAAAACGTTATCAGTCAAGGAATTATAGAGTTTACGCTTCTTTTAATTGAAAGGTAGCTTTTAGAATTTTTGTTTTTTAAATGTATATCTTATTAATCGGTGAGAAATCTCTCTCTGACCCGTGAAGATAACAAACACGTGCGTATTTCGATTTTCTAGCTTAAAAAGGAGAAAAATTAGTTTGGAAAGTTCTGGACTAAGTGCTGAAACACCCCCAAACCATTTGAGCCGAAAGGCCTCATACTATTCTTAATTAACACTTAATTTAACTATGTTGGCACGAAACCTGTTTTTATTTATGTATTTATTTTTTATTGTTTTATTTTACTCCCCCTTTGATTCAACAGAAACATGCACGTGCTCACAGGTGCAATACTTGATAACCACCTACAGGTTTTTCAGTTTGTGTGGAAGATTGTGTAAAATTCTTACTTTGTTTGAGCAAAAGATCCAAATCGTAATAGTACAGTATTGAGGATTTTGTTATGGATGCACACAATTGTGGGGTAAAAATATATTCAATAATGTAAAAGAAAAGGCAGGAGTTTTTAGGTTTGCTCTTAGAGCTGTGGTCATCCACATCCTTTTTTTTGTTACCATAATAGAGACTCTTGCTAAGTCAACAGAATTGAGTTTTGTAAGCAGGTGCTGCAGGGTTTTGTTACTAAGACCGTTTGTTTAAATATTACTTTAATAATAGACCCTTACACCATACTGCATGCGTGCAAGCGAAGATGACTGCTCACTAAAACTTGAAGTAAGTCACATACTGTCACTCATACAAACATTTTCTTTTTTTTTTTCTTTCAGGAAACATGTCTAAGGGACCGGCTGTAGGAATTGATTTGGGCACTACCTACTCCTGCGTAGGAGTGTTCCAGCACGGCAAAGTTGAGATCATTGCCAACGATCAGGGAAACAGGACCACACCCAGTTATGTCGCATTTACTGATACAGAGAGGCTGATAGGAGATGCAGCCAAGAATCAAGTGGCTCTCAATCCCAACAACACAGTATTTGGTATGTATTTGACAAATAAATCAAGCCAGATTTTTTTTTTTTTT
>NC_050524.1:13209117-13218938 GCF_002922805.2 Oryzias melastigma | reverse complement strand
ACTTGCAATTTTTTTGCCCTTAGATGCAAAGCGCCTCATCGGACGCAGGTTTGACGACAGTGTTGTCCAGTCAGACATGAAGCACTGGCCATTCACCGTTGTTAATGATAATACACGGCCTAAAGTAAAAGTAGATTACAAAGGAGAAACCAAAACTTTCTACCCAGAGGAGATCTCCTCCATGGTTCTTCTTAAAATGAAGGAGATTGCAGAGGCCTATCTTGGCAAGGTAATAAACTTTATATACATGTTTTACGGTTTGCATGCTCATAAATGGATCCACGTGTGGATTGCACATTATGTTTAAAATGGTGCATCCTGACATGAAGTAGAAGAAACTGGTAAATCTGAATATTTCGTCAAATGATCTAACCATTATCAAATGTTTTTTGCAGACTGTAACAAACGCTGTGGTGACTGTGCCTGCCTACTTTAATGACTCCCAGCGCCAAGCTACCAAAGATGCAGGAATCATTTCTGGCCTCAACGTACTTCGTATTATCAACGAGCCGACTGCTGCTGCCATTGCCTATGGCCTGGACAAGAAGGTATGAGCACGCTCTGTGCCTCTTTGGTTCATCTGAAAGTAGTTTTTTAGTATTTTTCCTAAAAATCTTAAGATATTTGAGTCATCATCTTGTTTTGGAACTTTATTGACCTGTAAAACATCCAATGAGAATTATTTAGGATTTGTTAAACACAGCAGCATCAACTCAATTGATTATATTACTAATGTTTGGAAGTAAAATGTTGTATTGTTCTAACCAGCCATACAGGCTGTTTATGTGCTTCAAATATAAGGAGAAAATATGAAAAATGAATTTATTTAATTGAACTTTATATCAATATCCAGCCTTATCAGATACTTCTTATTGTAAATGAAGCCAACAGTTGAAAAGCTCAAAACAAAAATTGGAACATTACTGCTTTAATTTAAAATTTGAATGATTTAAAATCCCAGGTTGGCGCAGAGAGAAATGTTCTCATCTTTGACCTGGGAGGTGGAACATTCGACGTTTCCATCTTGACCATTGAAGACGGAATCTTTGAGGTCAAATCTACTGCTGGAGACACGCATTTGGGAGGAGAAGACTTTGACAACCGCATGGTGAACCACTTCATCTCTGAGTTCAAGCGCAAGTACAAGAAGGACATCAGTGACAACAAGAGGGCGGTCCGACGCCTGCGCACTGCATGCGAAAGAGCCAAGCGCACCCTTTCCTCCAGCACTCAAGCCAGCATCGAGATCGACTCTCTGTATGAAGGAATCGACTTCTACACCTCCATCACCAGAGCCAGGTTTGAGGAGCTCAACGCTGACCTGTTCAGAGGCACCCTGGAGCCTGTGGAAAAGGCTCTCCGGGACGCAAAGATGGACAAGGCTCAAATTCATGACATCGTGTTGGTGGGAGGTTCCACTCGCATTCCCAAGATCCAGAAGTTGCTTCAGGACTTCTTCAATGGGAAGGATCTGAATAAGAGCATTAACCCTGATGAAGCAGTAGCCTACGGTGCAGGTATGTGTATAACTCTCAGTCATCACTGACTTTGTTTGCTTCTATCTCTAACGGTTTTTGTTTGTCTGCAGCTGTGCAGGCAGCCATCTTAAGTGGCGACAAATCTGAAAATGTCCAGGACCTGCTGCTGTTGGACGTCACCCCCTTGTCTCTGGGTATTGAAACAGCTGGAGGAGTCATGACGGTGCTCATCAAGAGGAACACCACCATTCCTACAAAGCAGACGCAGACTTTCACCACTTACGCAGACAACCAGCCCGGTGTTCTTATCCAGGTAATTTGACCACACCTTCACCTCAAGAGAGAGGAAGGAGGAAAAAAAAATGAAATATGAGACTGATGTGTTTCTCACATTTGCAGGTGTTCGAGGGGGAAAGGGCCATGACCAAAGACAACAACCTTCTGGGAAAATTTGATCTGACTGGGATTCCTCCAGCTCCTCGAGGGGTTCCTCAGATTGAGGTGACGTTTGACATCGATGCCAACGGCATCATGAACGTTTCTGCAGCTGACAAAAGCACCGGAAAGGAGAACAAGATCACCATCACCAATGATAAAGGTTTCCTTGAGTGTTATTTTTTTTTTTTCCAAACTGTTTTAGATCATGTCAAAGTGAACATTAATTATCTCTGTTACTCAGGACGTTTGAGCAAAGAGGACATTGAGCGTATGGTAAACGAGGCAGAAAAATACAAGGCCGAAGACGAAGTGCAGAGAGAGAAAGTGTCAGCCAAGAACGGTCTGGAGTCTTATGCGTTCAACATGAAGTCCACCTTAGAGGATGAGAAGCTGAAGGACAAGATCAGTGAGGAAGACAGGAAAAAGATCCTGACTAAGTGTGAGGAAGTCATCAGCTGGCTGGATGGAAATCAGGTCAGATTTTTATTGCTCTCTATTTTAGTCATTTATGAATGTACATTTTTATTGACTTTGAGTTAAAATGCTCTTTTTGTCTCTTCAGTCCGCAGAAAAAGAGGAGTTTGAGCATCAGCAAAAGGAGCTGGAGAAGGTGTGCAACCCGATCATGACCAAGCTGTACCAGGGTGCAGGAGGAGCGCCAGGAGGGATGGCAGGAGGTCCAGGTCCCGGAGCTGGTGGTGCAGCTGGAGCAGGAGGAGGTTCCTCTGGCCCTACCATTGAAGAAGTTGACTAAAAGAGGTTAGATGAGGAAGGGACAGGCACCAAAACGTTTCCCCTCATGTTCAGATTGTGAGGAACAAAGTTCATATGTTGTATGGGATACTTTTATGGTGTCTGGTTTTGGGAGCATTTACAGTTGACTTTCCAAATAAGCTGTATTTTCTTAGCATGTGTCATCAAGACTTTTTTTATGTTACCAGTGTTCTGTTATTTGTATATAGGACTGGTTTTGGTTATGCTGTGAAGCTAATATTGTTTCTACTGCACAACAGTTTGAAAAATAAAGATTATTTTGACTTTAAACTCATTTGAGTGTTTATTGAGAAGAAACACAACAGTGTTGGGAACATTATTTTATTATATTTTAAAAGCACTGCAGTTGCAATGATGGGGACTTCTTAATGTTTTCAACCTTAATTTAAAAGATACTGTATAGCAGTTTTTTTTTTTTTCATTGAAACTTAGGATCTTGAACAAAACTAATCTTAATTTAGGTTTACAAAGTTCTCTGGGTTCCTGCTGCTTTTTCTTCAACTTTGACTGGTCAGCGAGAGTTGGAGTTTCTTGGGCATTCGTGCATCCGGTAGGCACACATGAAGAAGATACCTGAGGGATAAACGTGAGCGCATTAAAGTAGAGAAGCATGTGGCGTGTGCATGTGGTTACGATGCATACCTGAGAAGAACGTGAGCACCACCGCCACCCAGCCCATGATATAAGACCAGGAGAACCGCCAGCTCCCATAGCGTTTACCATAGTAGTTCACTGTCACCCCGGTGTAGACGGCCATCGCCAGCAAAACAAAGAAGCCTGTGCAGTGTAATAAATACACATCAAACAAATATGCTTTAACACACAGGGGGAGGGGCTTATTTGAGCTCACAGGAGATGAAGAAGAGGATGCCAGCTGCAAATGTCTTGTCAAAGCCGTCAAAGGAGGAGTAGTGGATGAAGGCCATGATGCCAATCACGATGCCGATGAAACAAGCCAGCAGGGAGAGAATCATGAAGGCCCGAGTGGCATCCCAGTAGGCTGTGAGGGAAAGAGTAGACCTGACATCTGCAGCAGAATTCTCCAACACATCCAATTTATGTCAGACATTTTATTTTTAAACACCCGAGTGTGTCGACATTGAGGAACTTTCTGTCCACTGGTCCGGTGGTGTAAAAAAAGAAACTTTAATGCTGTATAAATTGGTGTGCTTCTTTTTTTTTACATGTATTTTAGGGCTTACCCCCTTCACATTTTTAATTGGTGACTTAAAGTTAACCCAGCCTTACCGATACTGTCTGTGTGCGTCATGCATTTCCCCGGAACGCAGTACCGCCACAGGCCCTGGTGCATGTAGCTGCTGGAGTGCCGGTACTGCATCCAGTAGTCCGTTGCCGTGGAGACGATGAGGAGTATATTTCCGACTCCGGCGCAAAACAACCCGCCTCCCATAAAGCTGTACATCCTGCTGAGAGTGAGACTGACAACATGGGGAGTGGGCAGTCAGAGCAGGTCAAGGCCTCGGTTACATCCAACTGCTCCTGATGCTGCTCTCCCAAATATAGTCAACTCAGAAAACTCTGGGCATGAATAAAACAATCTGTGGATTTATGCAGGAGAGAGTTAAAAAAAATCTTGTCAAGCAAGACAGATCTGATCGCAGATGCGTCACTCAGTCAAAATGTTGAAGCAGAAGAGGTGGCTCTTTATTTTTCCAAACATATCTCGCCTTAAAATACCTTTTTGGGATCAGCTAAGAGTATAAAAAATGCATTTTTTTTTATTCTTTAGATTCATCTTTCCATACATAATAAACAACATTTCATTTAAATTAAATAAAGTCAACTTTTAGGGTGAAAATAAGTCCATAAGGAAACCAAGAAACCTAAAAAGCACTTTTTGTTACTTCACAAAACTGCACAAAACTCAAACTATGCTAAAAAAATGTCCTATGGTCTCAACAACTTACCTCTTTCTTTATTTTGGCCAAAGAAAAAGTCAGAGCATCCAATAATTTGGGTTGTCAACGCACAGGGGGAGCCCAGTATTGCCAAGGACGGCAGGAAAGTTTTGTTTGTGTGCAGGAAACCAAGCGAACAAACGGCCCGGTGGGACAATGGGGCACGCTGAGCTGCAACCAATCACAGAGGATGAGTTTTGTGTTTTAAGGAATTTGCTGAAAATACAAAACTGTTATGGCGTTGCAATACTGATGACTTGGAACTTTTCATTGAAAATGCTTCACAACCTCACAGTTAACTAACGGCCTGCAATTCCCTCTGAGCTATACATTAAATGGTGGTTAGATTTAGGATCACTGGGATTGGTGGTGAATCTGGACCTCTGACAGTGGTTTCATGATAGTGTCAATGTGATTCTTTATATATATATATATATATATAAACTTTTCTACAGAGGTTGGGTAACACCCATGACAGCCTTACATTTCCATAAATCAGCCCAACATTTCAGAAACATCTGATTGAATTTTTGTTAATGTCTGATTGTTCTTATAGCGGAAAAAAGTTTTGAATCAATCATTTAACACTCTTATTTTTTCTGTCTTTTAATTTAAAGCGAATTCGAGAAGAGCATAAACTCATAAAATTCTTCTCTGACACTAATAAATGCTAATATTTATAAAGGAAAAAGAAAATGACAATAAAACGTCATATTTTGCACTTGATTTAATGTTTAATTTTGGAAATCATTAATGTGGCGATCTCAGAAGTTTTTACTATTCGTTTCTGATTAATCACAATTTTTATTTTAGATCAAATAATTAATAAATCCGTTTAGAAATCCCTAAATCCTAAAGTTTTTTGGTTTAATGTGAATTTTTCTATTAATTAATGTTCTTTAATATGTTTTAATTATTTTTTTTAATGTTTTCACGCAGTTCTTCTCTTTCTTCTTCTTCTTCTTCTTTTTTTTTTTTTTACACATTATCGCTCTTCTTTTAAATATTTTTTACAAAATAAAAGTGTTTCAGTCACCACTTTTTACAATCTCCATGCTTGTCTCTGTTTGACCACCAGATGGTGCTGTTCATTCATTCTTAAAGCAAGCATTTTATCAGCGCTTCTATTTTCTTTCCTATTAACAGATTGGCTGTTCTTGCAGGTCTGAAAAGTGTCCTTTACCACAAAGTGACTTGAATATTTATTCACATTATCATATTTAACCATAAAATTAATGTTTCATAATGTTCTGATGCATAAATACATTTTCAGAGGTGTCCTCTTCTGCCTTTTTAAAGGGGCCCTACCATGAAAATTCTACTTTTTTAGGTTTTAAATGCATTTTACAGTTCATTCCTCACTACAAAGAACCCCAAAGCAGTATTTTGATCCGTTCATGCATTTAAGAGTAATCCTCTAAGCGCTGTCTGCAGCAGCCCCTCTCATACCCACGTAAAGGAGTGGTTGGAAACGTGGTGACGCAAGATCGATGCCAACAGCTTCCTCCAGGAAGAATCTGCTCTGACAGCACCGCCCCCAGACTAACACAACACTCAACTTCTCCACTGAGCTAGTGGTGATCAGCAAAAAAACTTTCCTTTTAGATGCAGAATACCGTATATCTTCAAGTTGTGTCTTGTCTTCAATAAATTCCAGCTTGTTTGTTACTTTGGACACGTCGCTGCTTTAAGACACACTGTTGATTAAGCTGTTTTTAGACATAATCTTCTAAAACTGTGTCGTTTTCTAGAACATAGCTCCTCGCGGTAGTTCATTAGGATTTTGCCTTTGAGTTGTGGGCAGGACTTTTGGCTCGGAGCAACCCCCTTCCCATTATCCATCTGTCCACTATAGCTTACAGCCCTCACAACAACGACCTATCGGTGTAACAAAAATAGTGGGCAATTTCGGAGCTTGTGGCCTCCTCACCATATGTCACTACTACAATTCAAACAGCATTTTTTTATCTGCTCCTAATTCACAATTGTTTAAATAAAGAAATACTCAGAAATGCAATTTTTAGCTTAATTTTCTTTTCATATGTCTTCCACCAGGAGAAAAATGCCACAAAAACATGTTAAAAACAACAAAAATGCCATTTTCATCAGAGTGGATCTTTGAATAAAACACAAACACAGCTCACAATAGAATAAATGCAACCAAATCGAGAGGATCAGCTATGAATTCTATTTTTACCGGGTTATGCTGTTAAACGGACAGAAGGTTCTGTCATACTTGGGTGCTTTATGTGAAAAGGTTGTTTTAACTTTCTATTTTTTGTTTAAAATTAATGGAGATTCAGGGGAGGGAGGGTGGATACATTAGGAAACAAACTCAAAATAATTGATACTAATGCAGCTCCACCGTCCATTGTCATTCCAGTGATAAACATGATAGAATTATCACCTTGCTGACAGTTTCAAATTGAAGGCAAAGAACGTATACACTTGTTAGGAAGAATTAACAGCACAGCTGCTGTATGTTTGCTTGGATAAGATTGTGTAGGTGTTTTTTAAAGCAGAAGGTCAGAACTGGTTGGATTTATTTTTTTGTTTTTCATTTTGTTTACATTAAGGTGCAATTCTGTCCATTAAAAATGTAAAATGTGTTTAAGCTTAATTAATCAATTAATGAGTCAATAAATCTTTTTTCCACCATGGAACTTAATGCAAAACGAAGTACTTTGAAAAAAAAGGACAATATTTCTTTTCCACTCACTAATGTATTAATTATATTTGCCTATATATTGCAAACTTATTATGATCAAATACAAAATAAGAAGACAAATAAACCAGAAAATAAGTATACTATTTTCTGGAGAAAAGATGGGACAGGTGTTAGGAAAAAAGTGGGTTTATTACTATATTGTTAGTTATTCATAATATGAAAAATTTAAAACCTATTTCTTTAAGAAGTTAATTTTGAACAGCATCCACAAATGTTTTTTTTTAGCTTTTTACTATCAGTACAAAACAGAACTGAAACTACCAAGTAAATATTTGTCTTTAAGTTTAAGCTCAATTTATGACCCATGGCAAAAATATATATATTTTTTATATACATCTCAGCACCCAATTGTTGTCCAAGTTCACATATAAGGTGGAAATGGGACAGCTTTGGCTGAATTTGTGTCAAAAATAGAGTAAAAGTGTGAATCTCTGAGTCAAACATGATATAAATATTGTTTGGAAGGAAAACAAAATGCTTCTAAAGATATCCGAGTGCAGCTGAGGACCGAGTCGAGCCTCGCTGTCAGTGTGAGGAAAGGATGAGCGAGCCGCAGACACTCTAATCCACGCGACAAGCCTGAGAGCAGAAAAACTGTAGAACACCTCTAGGTTGCATAACCCGTCCAAATTGCATGGGATTACTATTATCCGAGTGGCCTGACAGAACCCAAGAGTTCAGCTCGCATCTTGCACAATCCAAATGCATTTCCCTCCAACTGCTGCAGTGCTTTAATAAGATCTGCACACAAGAGGCTCATCCAGCTGGAGATGGCACAGACATGAGGAAAAGCCGCTCACACCTCACGGCTGTCACATTTTCTGCAGTCATATAGGAAGATGAAGGCTTCCACCTCCTAATAAGCTTCATTCCAAAGCAAGTTCTGCAGTCTGTGGATGGGATCAGATCTAATAAAGTGCCCTATATAAGACTCTTCATTTTCCACAGAGCTCTTTGGAAATGGGACAGAGTTCATTCAGACCTCAACATTAGTGGTTATCACTGTAAATCCTCACATTTGGACACCAGAAGATCCAGTTTTTTGATCACACAGCAAACATTTTTTTTTTCTCAACAGTTTTCTCTCATTTGACCTGCACAGAATTTGCCAGCGATTCTTATGGTGAATGGTCATGAATGGCCAGACATGATACGGACAGCCTTTATTTTTTTAAAAAGAAAGATTTTGTTGAGTTTTGGAGGTTGCAGTCAAAGCTTGGAAGATGTTTGAGGATTTAAATACCCACTCGTAAAAATTGTGTTTTTAATATGTTCTTTTAGCATGTATCCGATGATGGAGTTCATATATAAAGAAAACTAAGCTCAAAATTGCATTTCTGAGCTTTTTTTTATTGAAATCGGGATGAATCAGGAGCAGAAGAATCAAATTTGTTGGAAAAAGATCATATTTGTTGCATAAAAACTACACCAGGCAGCCCATCTTGCTCCTCAATCTGATGCATCCCTGCAGACTAATAGATCGTTGTTTTCCTTGTCCAAGCTAGACTGACTCAAAACCTTGTAGTTGTTGCATAAAAACTACAATCGGCGGCTCACTATCTTCCTGCTCCACTCCATTGCAATCCATCCACAAATAGATCCATGAACATCTTCGTTTTCCTTGTTTGAGCCGGTATCTAGCTCAAATCTGAACAGACAGATGGTGCAAATATTGCTCCATATACCGTATTTGTCGCACAAGTAATATTTAGTTGGGGGTGTAAGCTAGCGGGAGAGTGTCAACAAAGGGATGATGGGAAAAGGCAGCAGGCTTACTCAGTCCCGTCCACAATGCAGAAGTAAATTTTTGATGAACTACTACTGCTCAGCAGAAACTTTGTCCAAATTCCCACCTTATCCTAATTATTAAAAAACTATATAGTTTAGGACTATCTAGTGGCCTGGATTTTAAAAGCAATTCTGACAACATACTCACAATTTTTTTTAATGGCAAATATGAAGTCACTGATTTCACAAAGTAAAAGTCTAATCAATATGTGAATTTTATGACGTCTATTTATGAACCCACTGTGTTCTGATGATGAAAATGTTGATTGCTTATTAAAAAAATTCCATTGATATCAATTGATTACAAACATTAATCAGATTAATCACACTTTTAGGATGTGATTAATCACGAGTAACTACAATGTTTTACTCAGTATATTTTATGAGACAATATGCAGCTTTTGAACAAAACAAGACATTTTTGTGTCATGTTTTTAAATTACTGTTACTCAGACCCAGAAATGACAAAAGTATGCAAGAAATATAGTTTAATCAGTATCCAACTTTTTTGACATTGAATTTTTAACACTGAATTTTTGACACTGAATTTTTTTCCAGGTGAAATTTTTGCAGGATAATTTCTCCAGGGGAATTTTTGGCAGTTGAATTATTGAGGGGGAATTTTAAAGTAAATTTAAAAGAAATCATGTACATAAATATACAGGATAAAAAAAGTCAATGTAAAAAAAGTCAGTG
>NC_050524.1:13196168-13209084 GCF_002922805.2 Oryzias melastigma | reverse complement strand
AAAATTTCTTCCAAAACACACAGACATAAGAAACAAACATCTGCACTTTAAATTAACTTACACCATTGTCCTAGTGAATGCTTGACTCTGATTAGATGCTTGGTGTGGATGGACACCTTAAAAAGAATTTCCGGTCACATAGCCCAAATGTTCTGTATCACTGCGCAGGGTTCTTTATAACAAACTTTTGCTTTATAATGTGGACAAAGACAAGCAGTAAGAGGTGAACTCTCTCTCTGAACTGGTGCTTTATTTAATCTACGATGACGATCACCATGTATACCACTTTGAAGTTGGTGCCAGCTCAATGAGGCTTTGTGACAACGGGTCAGACCACGTATCAAATAGTCCGCTTTTTAGTAAAAAAATGATCAAAACCAAAGAAATTAACAGGAAAAAAGTAACAAAAATCGTTTGAATATTTATTTCTCTTACAAGAACTGACCATGGTATAAATGGGATAATGCCCGTTGAAGTGAGCATTTTCAGAAATTAACGCATGCCATGAGAATCTTGTGAAGCGAGAGACGATTGATTTACCTTGTGTAATAATTTTTTGTTATTAAATATTAACGTATTAATTAAAAAAAATAATTAAATGCATGTGTTAATGCTGATAGCCCTAATTTAAACACATTTTTGTCACAAAAATTGTTCAAACTCAATGCATTGTGGTCTATGTTGGCCAATGTAGTGAGCATCAATGCACACTGGTTTTTGAAAAGACTTCTGGGAAATTTCTAGGGCTCGATTTTGAAATTGTAGATTTGGACAGCACTATAAAATGGCAAACACACTATGTAGTGAGTGGTGAAGGAATTCAGACATCACCCTAGAAACCAACAGTTTTTATAGTTTTTTTTGACAAAAACTGCATAATCATTATTAATAGACCACTGGGAACGATTTTGCAATACTTAAAAAAATGATAAGAGTAAGGCTTCAAGAAAATATCTGTTGTTGAATTAAACAACTTAAAAACTTCCAAATACATACCAGATCCTCTCATGCTACTCATAGAGCAAATTGTTAATCCCATTCATAATTTCCTAAATAAGACCTCTTCCCTCAGGAGTAACACGATTGTTTCATCTACAGGTCAAACATGACTCCTCTTCTCTCTTCATGGATAACTCCAGCCATCCAGGCGGCAGACCTGCAGAATCGTCACTCACCTGATCGTTTTTTTTTTTTTCCACATCTCTGCAGACACTACCTCTGCTTTCTGCATCAGTAACTCTCTAACATGCATCCATGCTTGAAATGAGGTTTATGCACTGCAGCCTCAAACGTGAGCAGTGTTCTCGCAGACACAGTGATCACATCCTAAATTGACATTCCCAGTCACCTCGGGAAGACCTTCTCTTTGGCTCTTCACGACACAAAGTCCTCCGGTGCTCACAGGTCACAGTCATCAGAAGGATTTCATGACGTTGTTTAAAGATCACAGAAGCTGTGCTCAGTCAGACCAGCAGCATAACAAAAGCTCCATCGAAGCAGAAGAAACATTTCAGTGAGGCATTTTCAGGGTGAAAGAGATAATATCTTTGCACCATCAACCAATATAAAATATTAATTTGTTGGTCTATCAAATTATTTTTTATTACTCTTTACTTTAGATTAAAGACAGGTGCAAATAATGATTCCAATGAATGATTACAAAATTATTTGCATGTATTGTAAATAATTATTTCTTTAAAATTAAAGTTGTAAACATACAAAAGGAAGAAATGCACAACAATCATCTTGAGTTAAGGCAAACAAACATGAAGAAGTAGCATTTAATTAAGTCTTCAAAATAGTAATATTTAATGTTTCAAAACAGAAAAAAATACTTTAAAAATACATTAGATTACATTTACATTTGTTAAAAAATGGTTGAACAGAAATCATGTTTTTTTCTAAAATCTACCTTTAGCCTTGCATAATAAAGGTGTGTTTCTTGTTAAATGGCGGGGCTGCGTTTGATCAGTTCCAACTCTAAATCACAAAACTTTAAAAATTATTAAAAGCTCAAAGCTTTATAAAGCAGATGCATGCTATTTTGACAGTCTGGAAGTACAAAAATCTTCCTGAGCTTTCAGATTTTCATGTTTCATACGGTCCTCATCACCTGATTTGACCTGAGCCTGTTGGCTTCTGCTGTAAAGAGTTAAAAAACATTTAATCCAGCAGCATAATCTGCTTTGGCTTGTCAATGATCCAGAGTGCTTAGTGTCATCTGCTGAAAAAAAAACACGTTATGTGTCACTATTGGCACATAATTCATTCCGAATATGAGAAGGACTTTTTCTTATGTACTTGACACCATGACAAAATGATGACTTTTAAACATTTGTAAGGAGGAGCCATGTTTCACTCCACCAGAAAGAATAGATCTGACAACTGTCACATACATTTTTCAAAATTTTGTAAAGATCACATGTCATGGTTTGTGAATTGAAAAATTTTGAAAATAACGAGCCGCGAAGACTAAAATCTGTGTTCACTGTTGTCTTAATGGTGCTTTTGCTGTAGTTGCCTCTCAATGTTTCTGCCGTGTTGCTTCAGAAAAGTACAACCCCATTTTTTTATTGGACTCAAATAATTTCTTCTGATTTTGGAATAAAAAACGCAGAAACGCAGTTTTAATCGTAAATTATTTAAAATAGGTCCTCTATTATGAAGAAAATGCTACAAGAACATGTTAAAGGCACACAGTTTTTTTTTTAATGGAATGGGTCTTTAAAGATAAATATATTTGAAACATCAGGATATTGCTTCTCAAACTTAATTATTTACTCTAAAAATGACAAAAACAGAAAATATTAGACGAGTACCTGCATCTAATAAATGAATATGTTTTGTGTCAGCTGTCTGTAAGATCCGTGTAGGGCACAAAATGTTTATTTAAAACGTATGCCAAGGGAATACAGAAAAAAATATCATGAACTTTCTTTTATTTAAATCAAACTTATTTTTTTTATTTGACATTTTTATCTCGCAGGCTGCAATACAGCTTGGACTTATCGACCACCACATGTCATTTACAATTTCCAGAGACTCGGCTGTTTGAAATTATGTGTAATGTGATTTAATGCTACATAAATAAACTACCTGAATTATCCCTGTAACCACAGCAACCACTTTCAGTGAACCTTCAGCATTCCTCCAGCAATATTTTTTAACATTACTTGGATCTGTCATTTCTGCCATCTTTTTCAAATAATTTGCTCATCACACTCAACCCTTTTTAAGCAAGTGTGAGGGAATAGCAGATCTATTTCTGCATCGTTTTCTTCCTGAAAGCATCTGTAAGTACATTTCTTTTTCACCCTAATGTGTCACCCATCACTGGTTCCATATTCACATCACAGTTTGGTAATTATTTTTAGACCTTAATAAAACAATGCACTTATTTCCCCCTGCTTTTTGCCTTGAAGGCTGCAGATACTCATAAAAATGTAACCAACTTTAATGTTTCTGAACAAAAAACATTTGTATAAATCTATATTGCTGACTTTTATAACATAAATAGAAAAAGCATGAACTGAAATAGACTTTAGTATAGATGTAAAAATAATACATCTGCAATATTTTGCTTTAAAATAATATCAAACGGTGTAAAATGCACACAGTGACAAACATATTTTTTTAACAAATGCTTTATTGTTCTGTTAAAAATCAACGCACAGGTGATCTGCAGAAGTACAACACATATGAGTGAGAAATAAAAAACACAAATTCAGACACACAAACACAGCCCACGTGCACAGAATCACACACGCACACACATACACCAACATGAAGGACTATTAACATAATGTCTACCTTAAGTCTTCACCAGTCTTTTGTCAAACTTGTGCTATTGTTGTCTGCCATCACTTCATGGTCAGGAGTGAACAGAGGATACATTCAATAATCTGCTGTACATCAAGGTTAAACCTCATTTATTTTTTTTTCTTCTTCTCCCAAAAAATACATATTCCTCTCAGAACCAGTTTTAGTAATATATCTGATCAAAAGTAAAAAAAAATGCATTAAGGATGTATATATACACAAAAGAAAAAACAAGAAAAAAATCCCAAATAACTCGTGAAAAAGCCAGCCTTGACACTTTCCCTTTAGTCTTCAGGAGTTTGCAGGTTGCCATGGCAACAGATTGATGGTTTGTAAAGACTTCACAAACCGGTGAAGGGTAAAGTGGATGTCACATGACGCCATCCTCTGCCGTCTAGGTGAGCTTCTAGAAGAACGAGAACAGGAAGTAAGTAACCAGTACAGGGAAAAAAATCAGTGACATTTAAAACACAAACAAACATACAGACTAGAGCAGCTTAACACTGAAGTAACACAACAAAAGTGACTAGTTTAAATGTATGCTGGCATTTACTCTTTGTTCATACCAGAATTATTATTCATTTCTTAATTAAAACATAGAATCTGATATTTGCAAGGCAAAAATGCGTGAAACACAGAAATACAGATTGATTGTTTTTTTTTTGTTTTTTGTTTGCTTTTTTCCTGTTACATGATTAGTTTGAATTGTGTTAAATTACTGAGCATTTTCTTCCTGCAGCTGTTTCATGAACAGGGATTCAAATTAAGTAATATTTCAAGTTCTTTTCTGCTCATTATTGCAACAAACAAGACTTTTTTTGCATCACATGTGCATCTGTTTGCTTCTGTGATTTCATTCTACCATGCAAAGTGAGACAATGCAAAGTTGAAAATAAAGTAAAATGCATTTTTACGTAACAAAAAATAAATAAACTTATTCTGATTAATTGAAAATCCCAAAGAAAATGTAAAAATACATTTTAGAGATGCACTGGTTGTCTTCTACCCACCAATTACAACAAAAGAGAAACATTTTGGATTGTTCAGTCAAAAAAAATAGAAGTGTTTTTATCAGAGCTGGCTGTAAAAGTTCACAGTAGGAGCAGCTTCATCTTCAGATAGATTCATTCATGATTAAAGAACAATAAATAGCTGATTGCAATGAATTTGGACTCCTTCTCTTCTATTTCTAGGGTCAGCGTGACTAAATAATCAAGGAGACAAATTCACCTTCTTTAATTTGCATTTTTTAACGATGAGTCATATATTTGGTAGAATTTGGAAAGCAGTAAAAAAAGAAAGAAAGCCTTATTGACAACAGATTACGTGTGTAGTTTTGGGGTGAAAACGTGTCAGGCTGTGATGTTGTGCCAACAGGACTCACACTGTGATCAGACATCTGCTAATAATAAGCCAGTGATTGTGCAGATGCTGTCCTCAAAACTCAAAGTTTCCAGTTAATCTGTTGCTTTTGCTCTGCTGAGTAAAAAGAGGAACAGCCAAGTTTAAGGTTATTTGTTTCTGTCAATAAAGATTGAATTACCACTCTGACTGTTTGACCAAAGCAAGAAAGTTAAGCAGTGATAAATCTTTTAATAGAATGTGGCTTTGAAACATTACAGAAACTTTCTTCCTATAGACTCCTTGCTGTGATCACGCACACGCCGTTGCCAACCAATTTTGGGAATCAAGCACACAGTTTTGAAATAAATACCTGACGAGAAAAATTCAAGCATCTTATTTTACCGATTTTTGTGGGATGAAGAAAGAAATTGATGGGACATTTGACAGTCCATAGACTCTTTAATGAACATTTTGTCTGATTAGATGAATAGACATTTTATCTTTCTTAAAGTGATACATAATTAGGGATACCTTTCAAGCTTTATCTGGTACGGGTGCCAATCTGTTACTTTTGAAAGGGTGCCAAAACTTAAAACGAGTACCTTGCTAACTTTTCCCAAAAACATGTAAATATGAGGAAGCAGCATCACTGGTTCCTGCAGAGCTTAAATGTACCTGCACTCTTTGTTTCTCTCTCAGTTATCCTCTCTGTTATCCTCGTTTGAACCATGTGTTTGATACACTATTATTGCAAAATTAAAGCTATTGGTGCTTATTGCATTGTTTTATTCATTCATTCAATCATTCATCTTCCTGTCCGCTTCTTCCTTTTCGGGGTCGCGGGGGTGCCGGAGCCTATCCCGGTTACTGAAGGGCGAAGGCGGGGTACACCCTGGACAGGTCGCCAGTCTGTCTCAGGGCCTCAATCACACACCCATTCACTCTCACATTCACACCTAGGGGCAATTTAGAGTCACCAATCAACCTATGAAGCATGTTTTTGGAGGGTGGGAGGAAGCCGGAGTCCCCGGTGAAAACCCACGCATGCACGGGGAGAACATGCAAACTCCACACAGAAAGGTCCCAGCCGGGATTTGAACCGGGGCCTTCTCGCTGTGAGGCGAGAGCGCTAACCACCGTGCAGCCCGCATTGTTTTATTATGAATGAAATTTGTGAATATATAGGAATATATCTTAACAATATGTAATCCAGTCTTTTGACTCCCATAATCTGACTCTCAAAAGGGCAGAGAGGTTGCTGGGACTTCATGTGTAAGAGGGCTTGTTCTCTCATGATCATGGAAAAGCTGCTTTACACTAACAAACACTCGTGCCGGCAAGAACACTAACAGAGAAAAATGTTTTTGAATGAATTGAAGCTAAATAGAATGGAAATCCGGGATTTATTTTGCTACTTATTATCATTTGAAAAAAATTAAGTAAATCCAGGTCAGAGGATGTGTTTAAATTCCCACTCCAATCAAATTTTGATCTATTGTAAAAGTGTTACTTGTGTTTTTTTTTATTAAATTACGATTATGCATTTTTCTTTTTTGCTAAATTAAAACCTGTCTTTTTCTAAGATATAGTTTATGCAAAATGGCAGTAGTTCTTTAGAAATTCACCTTTTTTTAATCGCATTAATCTCATTTTTGTATAACATGGTCCTTTTAGAAAAACATAAATATTAAATAAACTGTTAGAACTTCAGTCCCGTTATGTTTTTACCTTTAAATTGTTTTTAACAAAAGCGGACTGTTTAATTTGCGGTGCATCGCGTTTTCAAGGTAACAGCTTCAGCGTGAGACGCGCTCTCTGGCTACTTTTTGAGAAAGGTGATCATGAGAAGTAAAAAAAAAAAAATCATGATTTTAGAGGGAAAGTTCACCTCTTAGTGGTTAATTTTGACCAGTCAATGAAGCAAAAGTTTATAAAAAATCTAAATAGTAAAAATCTTCTGCAGTGTTTCATTTTTTCCTTCTTAGATTCTTTTCTTTGTTTATTTTCTGCTTCATCCTTGTCTTTAAAATGATCAAATTTACCTAAATAGGTTAAAGGAAACTATAAAATCACTCTTGTGTCTTTTCTACTGTCTTGCTGTTGTGACAAATTGTGGAATATGATATATCAACATTTGAATTATGGTATTAACTAAAAGTTCCTGTTCAATATGCTTTCGATTGCTCAGAAAAGTGTTTCTACTGTTTTTGGATGTGATAAATTAGAGCATTCTGGACCTTATGGGTTTTTGTTCTTATTTAAATGTTTTTATTTGTTCAGGATTGATTTGAAGAAGGTTGGAAGTCTTTTATAATAATAATAATAATAAAAAAAAACTTAACAAAGTCACCTTTTTAGTTTTATTTTGACCTTTTATTATGCCACAATGTCACCAACTTAAATAAAATTTAGGCTTTTAACAACAATTATTAGGTTAACAATTGCGATTAATATCGTTCAATTAATTACAGTTCACGATTAATCAACCGGACAAATAATTAGTCGCATGACAGCACTATTCTCAACCCAACCTATCCATGCAACAAAAATAGTGAGCAGTTTCAGAACTATCCAGTCATACAGTTTTGTGCCAGATGAGGAAATCAAAGACGTGCATGGATCTAGTCGCAATTTTTTACAAATTGCATTTTTTTTATCAGCTCCTGATTCACAATTTGAATTAAAAAGATATAAAAAAAAATCAATTTTAAGTTTAATTTTCTTTACAACATAAGAAAAATGACATATGAAAATGTTAAAAACACCGAAACATAATTTTGACTTGAGCTGCTCTAAATTCAGCTTACAACCCCATCACCAGAATCACACACCCACAAATGCAGGACCAACCACACTGTAGTTGTCCGGATTTGTCTAAATATGATGTTTTTGAGCATATAATGCTTGAAATAAAAACAAATTTCCATCTTTTTGGTCCTGTTTTTTTATTTATTTGCCTTATTTTGTTAATAAAATAAATGTTCATCTTTTTCAATAAAATATTAGAATAATGGTTTTGGTCCACCAGAAAACTTCTTTTCACAGTCTCAATCTAACTTTGAACCTCATTGACCCCCGCACATACACCATTAGCAGAGTCCCAGCATGGACTTAAAAGTACCTCTTCTCTCCTTTGGTCTGCAGGGGAGGATCCAGAAGAGACTCTTCCGCCCAGAGAGCCATAACTCATTATCTGGAGCTCGGGGAGGATGTTCAGTTTTCCGTACGGGATTACATTTTCATCTGCTGACCACAAAGAGATCACTAAAATGACAATCGTATTCATGCAGGTTCAATCCTAAAGGGGCCAGACTGAAAATAAACCCCTTGATGTTGAAACTCGAGTTACAACCACAGGATAGCGCACACATTTAAAGATGGCAGCTGTTTTTTTTTTAAGCCTGAAGGGATTTGCATAAAGCTTAAAAACAATATTCATTCACAATATTTGAGAATATCCTGTTGTTGCAGCCCCACGACTGCATGAAAATAGAGTTTTGTACCTTCTGGCAACCACTTTGTAGAAACCTCGCTTTGGGGTGAGAAATGTTCTCCCCTCTTGGGAAGGGTGGGAGACCTGCTGTCCTCGTGTCTTTCACTGTCCGCTCGGCTGCGGCTCAAAACATCCACCAGGAGCTGCAGGGAGTCCTCTGTGGAAGGAGGGGGAGGCGGAGGGGCCAGTTCTGATTGATCCATAATGATTAAAAAAACACAAAAAAAACAACAAAAAAAATCTTCATTAAAATAAGGCTTGATATTTTATAACTGAAACCCATATTAAAGGAAAAGTCTGCTTTGACTTTAGATTAGGCATGAAACTGCAGCTCTGAACGGATTGGAACAGTGGGGGAACTCTTTATGTGGCTTTTCTTCAAAGTGTCAGTGACTGTGTAAAAGCCCCATTAATATGCTGAATGATGTTTGTTTGGGGAGTTCAGAAGCTGCATGGTAAGAAATCACAGGCTGTTTGCACAGAATACAATGATCCAAACTATTTCTGAGTTCAGCTAGTTCTGCATAACAGGTCTAAAGAAACAAAGCAAAAATTAATAGGGCATCAAAAAGGCCAAACATGAAATAATTATTACAAAGTTTTACAAGAAAATTATTTTTTTTATCAAATCCAATCACAAAAATAGTAATGGGTGAAATAGAAAAAAATGTGTATCACAATGTAAATTACTTTATATCACAATAACAATGTGTATCACAATATACCACAATATATTTTCAGTTTTTCTAAAACAAAATTGACAAAAATGTCTATGCTTACTTTTAGTTTTTCAAGTAATTGTAACTGAATTGTCACACATGTTTGCACTAAAGTTCAGCAATAAAATAAAAATGATAAAAATGATAGAAGAGAAATGGCACGATAGACACGTTTCTACCACCCACACGATGTGTAGTCACATCGCCCAGCACTAGTAGTAACTGAATAGATTAAGATTCTAAAGAAAAACCTTTGACTGTTTATGAGAACAGACTCTAACAATACTCAGAAAATGGCTACAACAAAATTAAATTAATTTAGTCGCCATGATCTCATGAAATGGATGCTGTCATGTTAGGGCCAGGCGATATTAGTAGCAGCGATTGGTCTGACTTGGTTCAGTTTACGATTCTATGGGAACCAGTCTCACCAATCAAAAGAGAGCTTGATTGAAATCCACATCCTGACCTTTTGAAAGGGAAATTTATCAATCAAACATTTTGAACATTTGACTCAAGATTTATTTGATTGGTCAATTAGTTTGAGCTGACCTAGTCACTCTACATCTTCAACATGGAGAGGATTTTTCTCCTCCACCTTCTCCAGAGGCAGGCGCTCATGGTCCAGACTGAAGGGGAGCATCATAGGCTAATAAAGGCTAACGTAGAAAGCAAAGAATCCAGTGGAACCTTCAATGCAAATTCCATCACGAGGACGGAGTTCACTGGACTCAATGCCAAGTGCACCCCACTGGAAAATATTGCAAGCCAGTAGATTTTTGACAATCGAAGGTAAAACAACTTCTAGCCATGCTAAAGTTAACACAATAACAGCTGATGGAATCAAAGATGGTTGACTTTTATACTGTCTCTGCAGAGCTTGATGATGTGAAACCTCTGAAATGACACAGGATTTACACCAGCTGACCAATCATAAAATTCAACTGCAATACCTTGTTACAACCTGTTGGGGGCATCAAACAGATGGATTTAGAATATAAATCCAGGAGTTTATTTTAAATTGTCGCAAGGACCAACAGACAACACTTTAAAACCCCATTTATAGAAGTCAATAGACGACAAAAGTTGATTTAGCGTTTGGTTATCCTTTAAACGAGTGACAGGATTTATTGTCATAGGTGACTTGTGCAATGCTTAGTAAAGCTGTGAACACTCGTCAAACAGTTAATCAATTTTAATTTGATCATTATTTTATGTTTCAAGCTTTCACAAAAACTGTTAATTTAGCAATTTAAAGTTTGTTAAAAATTAATGTTTTTTTTTTTAAATTATGGGCTTCTATGTAGCCATCCTTGTCTATAAAATTAAATATAAATGTAGGATCCACCCCCACTTCTTAACCCCTTCAAGCCTGACTTTTTTTCCAATTATATGAAAAAATATTCTTCACTGTTTTTTCCTTTCAAGGTGATACTACATTAAGTGGATTAAAGTTATGTTGCAAAATTAGTAACATACGAGTTAGAAGTTGTTAATTTTACAGGTGAAAGAAAAACAAATAACTGAATGTGTCACCGTGTATTGTAGCCGCCTGGTTGTGCTGCTCTCGTCTCTTTTGTCCGTCTTTTGACGCTTTCTTCTTACTCCTGGATCTGTGGGCCTGGGGGGCTGTGGGGCTCGACTCTGCGGCAGGAAATTGTCCTGACAAGAAAGCATGCAGCTGTCATCGTCAGGAAGCAAATGAGGAGCTATGAGCTTCATTCCCCGTGAATGTAGCATGATAGTGGAAATGCTTTTTATGAAATAACATCTCAAATGAAATAATGCACATCGTTACATGTTTATTAGCCATTACAATAAATTCAAACTGACCCTTGCTGAGGCTTTCCCCTCTGAAGTCATCTGCCCACTGGCTACAGTTGTGTGAGTCCCTGATTTCTCGGGTCTTGTTGTTGGTAAACAGATCAGGGTTGGACTGGGACACCTGGGAACCCAAATGGTGACGGGCCAGGAGGTCAAAGTGCTGCGGGCGTGGGCTATGATTCGCTTTGGAGGGATCCTTCTGTGTGGCTGTGCAGGAAAGCCCCTCTGGATTAGACGGCAGGCTGGAGATTTCTTCCTTGGAAGTGTCCATCAGGTAGGTTCTAGCTGGCAGCGGAGGACACCAGTCGTCCTCTTCCTCCTCGGAGCTGTGGGACGGAGCATAAGTAACAGCAGCATGAGAATGTGCCTTTAAGGAGAGCTCTGAACATGGTAGGCCTTCTTATAAAACACTTTTTTCTCCTGCCAGACAGAGAAAATGGAACTAACACGTCTGATCCCTAAAAGGGATGAGAAAAAGTAAAAAGACAAAATGTAATAACAGTTTTATTGTATTTGATTTATAGCTCAACTTTTGGCTGAATGGGTAATTTAGCCTGAGGGGGTCAGAAAAAATGGAACTCATAAAACGAGCACTAAAAGTCACAGGAAAAGGTAACTTGTAGAAGTTTGTACTGAAATCTATTGAGGTGAGTAGAACACACAATAGATCTATCCAATAATAATTCAAGAAACTCTTAAAAAGCCTACACAACATGTGTTTTTTTGCTTAGAAATAACATAATGAGATACAATTTATTAAAAAAAAATCATTTCAGGGTATATAAAAACATTTAATGAGTGAAATACATTTTTACTACAAATTTCCTTAAGTAAAAGTAAAAAAATGTGGTGTATTAAAGTTTTTTTGTTCCCAGAAGTTACAAAAGAAGTAGATGTAGGAGAAAATAAACTTTGTCACAACTTATAGCTCATAAAATAATTGGTTTTCATCTTTTAGATTTTATTTAGTCATGTTATTTATTGTTACTTAATGATTCTTAATGACCTGAATCTGTGTTGGTAAAGTATAAATATTTGATTATAAGTTATGAACCAGATATTGATAATTCATGTAAAGAAAAGGTTAGGTAGAGGCGTGGTGGGATTATATACGCTCTCACTCCCTTTCAAGCAATCTATAAATATCTTTGTACGGATGTAAACTTCTGTTGATTGTTTTGCACATGCATGATCCTTGTTTGATTGCTTGAAACAAACCATTTCTAACCTAATTTATGAAAAATATTGAACAGCTAAGTTGATACGCATCTCAATATCTGTTCTGTGAATCTATGGATAAAAGATTCAACTAACTTTGTGACAATATATAACTTGTATAGATATATAATATTAATTTAGTATTTAAATCTATTAATTAATATGCCTCTTTTTTTCATTGAAACTTTTTATTTTCAGCACTGAAAAACAAAATGCTACAAATATAAAAACCTGATTTTTTTGTGGTATAAAAAAAATAAATAAATAAGTGCCATAATATTTTATTTAAGCATTTTTTGAAGTGCTGCGTAAAAAAGGGTTATAATATGGTTAGTGCACACAACAACACAAACCCCTCGCTGTGGTTCAGCCAACTGTAGTAGACCAAACATGGAGGAAGCAAGCTTGTGATTGGACGTCTTTTTGTTTGCATCACATGTACATAAAAAGTAAAAGACAGTAGAAGCACAACAGGAAGAGAAACTGACAGTTTGCCAGA
>NC_050524.1:13188693-13195923 GCF_002922805.2 Oryzias melastigma | reverse complement strand
AAAAACACAAACCCCTCACTGTGGTTCAGCCAACTGTAATAGACCAAACATGGAGGAAGCCAGCTTGTGATTGGACGTCTTTTTGTTTGCATCACATGTACATAAAAAGTCAAAGACAGTAGAAGCACAACAGGAAGAGAAACTGACAGTTTGCTTGAAGCCATTTTTTATTTCCTGATCGATTTTATACTTTTTACCAAGAGAATCATATTTGTGGTTTTCAGCTGATACTGCTGTTACTTGCTGTCCTCAATTGATTTTTGGATTTTGATGTGTATCTGTATCTTTTACATCTCTGTAAACAATATTGTGCAAAAGTAGCACTTTGCAATATTCTAAAATAGTTTTATCTATAACATTCAGATGCTTCAATTACTGTCTTGCAACTGTCATGGGTTGCTGGAGCCTATCCCAGCTACTATTGGGCGATGGTGGGGTACACGACGAAAAGGCTGCCACACACTCACTCACACACACTCAAATGCACACCTTGGGACAATTTAAAGACATCAATTCATTTGTGAAGAACGCTTTTACTGTGGGAGGAAACTCACGGAAGCACACAGAAAGCTCCCAGCCGGAATTAGAACCACAGCCCTCTTACAGTGAGAGCATGTATTACAACTAAACAAGTGGAATAATGGATTAAGGAAGGAAAAGATGAATGGAAAACAGACACTGTATCATTTAGTCATATAATACCTTTTTTTTACTTTGGGTTTTGCCTCTGATAGAATAATAAAAATGCTTGGAAAATTGTATTTTGTTTCTGTCCTTTTTGTCATTAGCCTGCAGTTGGATGTGGCAGAACAGCTTGAGTGATCAATCACATCACAGGGAAGTGGCTGCGCTGCCAAATTTGGGGTGAAAACCACTAAAAAGAGTGTAGCTCTTCATTCATAGACTGTCACTTCCTGGCGTTTTTCAGCTTAGACAAAAAAATAAATAAATAAAGCCTCCTGTGTTTTTGCAGAATAAAATCCACCCAAGCCTGATGCTAGTGGAATATGACACGACTGAAGAAGAATCATAAAATCCAATACAATTATTTTTCACACCAATAAACATCAGGATCACTTTTGACAAACATGCCTCTTTGAGTTTGCATCAAGTCTGGAATTTAGAGAATTACAAATTAGCATCTGGAATAGCATTTAGACTATCACATCAAGTGCAGAATGTCAATAAAATGCTGTCAAACGAGTTTTGAAATGTGAAGCGTTTGCAAAAGGTTCTCTGTGTTCTCATAAGAGGCATCAATATGTGTCCCTGACAAATTTCTGAAGGTCATTTCTAACACGAATGGTGCTATTAGTCCGATTTACAGAGAAGATGTTGCGTTCGACCTTATTCATTCAGCCAGCACATGTGTACAAATGAGGTGTGTAAAGTGTTGTGCCAACTGCTCAACCTTCAGAATGAATGGAAATGATTGTTTCTTGTGCTGCATTATCTTTCATCAGCCTGCAGAGCGGAGGCTGTTGTATCTGAAGAACGGAGCCTCTTCTTTCAGTTTGATTTAACAAGGTTTTTGGCACATTAACCATTATGGTTGCAGGTATTTAGCTGAAAGGAGCTAAATTAAAAGAAAAAAAAAAGCAGCAGGAGCATCAAAATCAAATTTGAGAACTCAGTTTACTTTAAATTAAATACAAAATGTGCACAAGGACAGAGAGGAATCTGACAAATAAATAAATAAAACATCAATTATTTCCGTGCGCTACTAAAACAGAGAGGCGGTGACGAGCCACAGACGATGAGATCCACCTCCATGATTTCTGTTGTCACTTCGATGCCATCAGGGCTAATTTAATGACGGACACGCCATTGAAAATGGAAAGTACTAATCTAGCCTGTCAGACGGAGGCTAATGTCATTACCAAAGACACAGTGCAGGCAGAAGAGCCCCTGCAATGCCGAGCCCGTTATGTCCTCAGTCTAATGTGTCAGAGTAAGTTAGAGCAGACGCTCCCCTTTGTCGCCCTAAAGGGCAATCGACTCACAGCCCGCAGGACCAACAGTTAATTTGTAAACTCCCCAGACTCCAAACTTCATTTAAGTTCTGCCTGATAGCCTTGACAGCGTTAAAGGGCAACTTTGATATCCAGCTGCATCAACTCCCTCTTTCACAGAAGTGAAATCAGCGGCCTTGATGCCAACAAAAACCCTTCCTGACGGCGAGAAAGGACCTTGAAAAGCACTCTGCTGCGTGGCACTGACTCTCACCTGTCCTCTTTGTGCGCCTCCTCTTTGTCTGATTTTGTGCGACCTCTGATGTGGTTTGCTGGAAGAGGGAGAGATAAAACATCCACCCAGGTCAGTGGAGCCGACCTCGATGGAGGCTTCTCCTGTAGCAGCTTGTCTGAAAAGAAAAAACATAGTATGATAAATTTCAAGGCTTGAGGGCTCTATTCTCCTTTACATTTTCATACATTTATAGACATTTATACTTTAGAACACTGACCCTGCTTTCTCATACGTCTGATTCCAAATGCAAACTTACAGGATAATCAAAGCTGTACTTTTTAAGTGTCACTTTTCAGCCTTAAAAGACCAATTCCAATGAAAATTTAGTTTTTAACATATTCTTCGTGCATTTTTCTCATGACAATGGAGATGTATAAATAAAATTACGTTTAAAAATTTATTTCTTAGTATTTTGTTATTAATTTTATAGTGAATCAGGAGTAGTTGAAACCAGTGATGTTAGGTTGGGGGATGTGGGGGGCTGTAAGCTAGCAGGAGAGAGTGTAAACAATGGGATGATGGGAAATGAAGGCCAATAGTCCTGCCCACAACTCAGAGGGAGGATTTCTGATAACCTACTGTCGCTCAGCAGAAACTATGTCCTAGAATACGACACAGGTTTTTAGATTTTGGCTAAAAATTGTATAATCATAACTGAAAGATGACTGGGAACACTTTTAAAATAGATCAAAAGATGATCAGAGCGGGACTTTAAATTCATGACTTTAGTGTTTGAGGTTTTCTTTAACTCTGACAATGTTAAGAATATTGAGACTGGTATTGAAATATAGATATCTTTAAATCACTGATTTTGGTATCAACTACTCTGTTAAAGTATTGATTATTGATTTATCAATGAGTAACGTGCATGTGTCATTTCTAGATATATTTGGTTACTAGGTGAGTTCCTCCAGTACTTTGTTTTTTTTATAACAAATGATATGCTTGAAAATAAAAAATAAGAAGATATTACCAGTAATTAGTATCAAATATTTTTTGCAAAAACTAATTGGTATCAAATCTTAAAAGTGTGGTATCGCCCATCAATCCTCTGTGAGAAAACTTACAGGATGTAAAAGTAAAGTGAAAAAAAAAATAGGTTAACCCATGCTAAATCTTCAGATTATTTTTGTTTTGAACCAATTAGATTTGCTTAAGTATCTTTTTAAACTTTAGCCATGCTACCATGTTTTGTTAAGAGAAAACTGATATTTCTTCTTCATCTAAAGGTGCATTCAGACCAAGATGAAACTGGAACTCAGTTTAGTCAACCAACAATACACAAAATATATATACACCCCCTTTTTTGTTGTATTTTTTGTTTTTAATTAATTTTTTCTACTCAGAGTTTTGATCTTTTATTCATTAGATAGTTATATATATTCCAGTTTTTGCTTTTAAGATTTCTTTTTTATTTTTCTCCACACATTGACGGCTCTGATGTGGATTATAATCTAAATGTGGAGTGTGTCTATCTGTATATCATCTATAATCACCATAGAGATTAATATTAGATTACTGTACAAAGAGTAAATCACTTTTCAAAAAGCTCTTATGTCAATAGAATTGTATTTTTGTGAAATTCTTCTCTATGTGTCTGTAGATTACAGAAGTAAGGCTCTCACCGTGGTTTTTCTTGGTGTACTGGAGCTTGGCGTATTCAGATCCGGACTGACCAGACTGGATGGTCCACTGATCCAGATCTTTCTCCAAGCACACCAGCCCACAGTTTGACAGAATCGGGTTGCTGCTGTACGGGTCTGGCCCCTGGCTGTACGACATGCTGGAGTAAGTGTTGTAGTACGCCAGCAGGTCGTCCTCTGCCGTTGTGTTGATGGTGCTGTAGATGGGACTGTCGTTGGACGCCGTGCTGCGTTTTCCCGTCTGGTTCGGATAGCTAATGATCCCAAGAGCTGGACATCGAAAGAACGTGTTACTCCAAAATCACAAACCTGAAACTTTCGTTTGTTTTATTATTGAAAATCTTTACAGTTGTAATATCTGTCAGGTTCCAGTTTTCCAGAGCAGCAGTTGACTGAGTCTTTGTTGGTGTGGGTGAGGTTTGGAGTCGGCCAAGAGTCTGCCAGCCACGGATAATTCCCCATGTTTGATCCTAACAAACCAGGCCTGAGGAGAGAGGTAAAGACAAATCAATATTGTTTTCTACAAAAAAAATTGTACTTTCTGTCAAAACCAAACTACAATGTATTGTTTACCCTCCATTGATGATTCCTGATCCCTCACTGTGAGCAAAACCCGCTAAAAGGAGAAGACCAAAGGATAAATATCATGTTAGACAGCAGGGAAGAGAAAGAAAAAAAAGATTTTGCCTTGGGATGTTTCCTTTTTTAAAGATTCACAAGAGGATAAAGGCAAATCATTATACTCCTCAATATGATCCACTAAACAGTTTATCCCATCTGGGGTTCAGAAAAAGCAGATTTGAATTTATTTCTATGAAAATGCACCGCTGACCTACATACACTAAGAAGCTCACAACAGATCTATACACAGCACAGTATGTCGGCAATGCAAATAAATGCTCATCTTCCTTTGGTGCATTTAGAGCCTTTTCCTTGGGAAATGACAGGGCAGAATGTGTGTGAGAAACATGATACAACAGTGCAATTATTATGAAGCACTTGTGGAAAATCAAGTGGAAAATGTAATGGCTTTGGGCTCTGGATAAATGATGTTTTTATGGGCTTATGCACAGTACAAAAAGGCCGTATTCTGAAATGTATTTTTGTGATTATGATGTACATTGGTTTAATTTTGTGTCAGTGTTTTCACTCAGCCCATTAGAGATGAATGCATTTTAATAACGACTGAGGAACTTGGCAAAATGTGAAAAAATTAAATGAACAGTAAAAAAAAAAATCAGCTTAGGCTTTTCCAGAATCCTGTCTCATATGAGTAGTGACAACTGCAAGTGCATCGACGACTAACAGCAAGTCAACCTGAACCAGAGCTTTGCTTAAACTCCGTCTTCCTCCTCACCTGCTGGCGTATAAGCAAAAGAAGTGGTGTAGTGTCCCAGCTGCTTCCTCTTACGGTGCCGACAGTACAGCCAGCCACTGAAGCCCATCAGCACCAACCACGCAGCCACGCCCAGGCCGGCGATGAAGGCTGGCTGCCGGATGACATTTACAATCTGCTCTGCCATGCTGACGCTGCTGCTTTTCTTCACCTCTGGCGGTTGAGCTGAAGGGAGAGGTCATGCAGAAGGATGATACACTGGCAAAACACAAGCACCTGTGTGTGGGGTACTTTTTTTGTCTTTCTTTTTTTGTTTTTCTTTATACAGCTTGATGGCTTTTGTTGTTGGTGTGAAAATGTTATTTTGGTGAACGCGGAGAACACATTTCTATTTATACATGAATATATGTGTGAAGGAGCTGCAGCCAGTTTCTGGCAGAAAAACAAAACACACTGGAAGTGACGAGTGGAACACTTTTCCAAACTTTATTTTTTAAAAATTAGAGAAGCATCAATGAAAAAACGACAACATCTAATTCTGCGTTCCTACCAAGCATGTGATGTTTTTAAACATGCATGGAGCGGTGGTGTTCACACTGGACATGTAGGAAGGGGCTTCATCTCCTTTTCTCTATCTACTGTTTACTAGGGTTGGATACCGAAATTCATCTTCTATTTAAAAATAGAAACAATTCAGATAACCATAAAGAACATGCTAACAACTCAACTAAACTCTTTATATCACTTCAAATCACTAAATCTGTTGAATTTTTCATCCTCTATGTTGCTTTGGAATGACTCCATCAAGCCCGTAGAGATCTGACGTTCACGTCCGAATCGTAAAAGTTGAACGGCTCATTAACGTGAACGATGGGAACTGACTCCCGTTTGATTGAGAAATGTTCTTTATTTCGTACTTTTTTCTTTCCTCCCCTGAGTTTTATACACCGTGGAAGCCGGATTGTCCAACGTGAGGGGAAGACAGTTTCTACACAATGTGTAATTAATTTGCATTAATAAATATTAACATGTTATTTTTTTCATAAATCACATGACAGCCCTAATATATACGCATTTTGGTTCAGATTTTGAGCTTTTTTTAAATTTAAGCTGTTACCTTAAAATGTGTGTTAGTATTACTAAGACAATTTAGTAGTTTTTAAACATTTTATTTTAGAGTTGCAAATTATGTTAAATTAATTTATTTTGTTTTAAATGGTTTCTAAAATAAAATATTCTCATATACATAGTTTATTGTTTGTTTTCTTCCTCCTTGTTTTCACACAGAAAAATATTGATAATTCCAGATCGATAAGCAGTATCGATAAGAGAAATATTGATCAAAGCTTAATGATATCCAGCCCTACTACCAGCACATACAATCATATAACTCAGCTCTCACTTTACTAACTTTTGCCTTGATGTGTAACTGTGCTTTCAAGTGACCAAATTAAAGCCTTTCCAAAAGCAAACAGAGCAGACATTTTTACAGGAAGTCTGCTTCAAAGTAGCTCATAACATTTTCATCAAAAGTAGAAATGACTACTTAAAGAAACATAATTCTCTTTCTAGTATATTTAATGGAAAGTGACAGTTCACAGTTTTCCAAAAGTTTGACTTCCAACTTCGGAAGAAAGTATGGAGTATGTAAAAAAAGAAAAAAGTAAAAATAAATAAATAAATAAAAGAATAATTGAATATAAATTTAGCTTGCCGATCTAAAAAAAATATTTGCATGTGTGTCTTGTTTAGAATAATGCAGATTATTCAGTTCTTTAACATTAGCTTCAATGTTGATTAACAAGATTTATAAACTACCATAACTTTTCAACTATTTACCCAATTAGCAGAGAACAGCAGCCTTGTTCCGATAAGCAACACTTTACATGAGTGCATCTTGGGGCAAATTCGATATGAAAAGTTTTTTCTACGCATCAGAATCAGCTGATTCACATTGATCGCATGAACGGTCAGAGTTACGTCAAAGAGCTCGTGTTATTTCGA
>NC_050524.1:13176264-13188302 GCF_002922805.2 Oryzias melastigma | reverse complement strand
TTGTTCCGATAAGCAACACTTTACATGAGTGCATCTTGGGGCAAATTCGATATGAAAAGTTTTTTTCTATGCATCAGAATCAGCTGATTCACATTGATCGCATGAACGGTCAGAGTTGTACGTCAAAGAGCTCGTGTTATTTCGATGACGGCGGAGACATCTCCAGGGTTTAAGGGTTAATGAAGCAGCAAACGCTGTAGATTCAGTAAGATTTTTACTTTCTGAAGAGATGTGTTCCATGGCCTCCATGAAGAACACTGTAAATGAAAAACAATCATGTCCTCTTTTGAGGAACCTTGATCCATTTGTGCACAATCGTACATAAAAAAAAACAGTTGAGATAGGAGGGGAAAAGGCGGTTGTGTAATGAGGCCTGGCATTGTTTCACGGACAAAGCTGAACAGATTCTCACTCACATCACAGTTACAGGAGGATGAGTCATGGGCATTTTAAGTCCTGGTAAGGAGTGCGAGACAGAGATCCATGAATGTATTCATGAGTTAAATTCTAGGTCTCTTGTCTCTAAGAGACTGGAGCTTTTTGCATTAGCGAGCCCCACTGATCACAAGGCATTATCTAAGGTTTAGAAAGTTTTATTTTTAAAATGATAAAATCAGACAGGTGGAGAGGGCTAAGATAATGAGACAATTTAATACAATATCATGTAATTCATGGTAAATTTATTATTATTGCATTTTAGACTCCAAAAATCCAATCATAAATGTCCCTTTTTTTTTCTTTATAACACATTCACAACCTTCTTCACGCGGGTTCCCCCCCGTCTGTAAACCTAACTGTACTGAGTGCACTTGGCCATATTTTCCTCTGTGTGTGTTAGCGGGAGAGTTTGAGTGACTCACTGAGAAGCAGGCTGACAGGCGGGCTCTGGGCGCCCACACCCAAGCTGGTGACAGCAGCTACCACCACAGTGTAACGGACGTCAGGCAGCAGGTCCGTCAACAAGATGGACAAAACCGCTCCATCCACGGTTCGGTTTATCTGGCTCTCCCACTCCACGTCGCTGGCCAGACACCAGACCTGACAAAAGGAGAGTCCATTGAGAACATTTTTCTGTTGTGGTGGGAGCGTAGAGCAAAGTATGACAGAAGGGACATAGGAAAGATGTAACAAAGTGCAGTCACAATGTCAAATGAATATTTTTTTAAGCATTTACAAAAAAAACAGAGCATGGCCAGATCTACACTCTCTAGTTCTCAGTGCATAATTATAAAAATATTTAAAAAAAAATCTATTTTAAAGTCTGAAAGCTGAAATTTTTTACAACATTCTTTTTTAGGAAGTTTTTTTTTTTTTTGTGGGGCTGTTTTGGTGGAAGAACTAGAGCAGGGGTCACCATGAGCTACCACCCTGCTTGTTTTGCTTCAGTAATTGCTGCTCACCTGCATCAGGTGTGTTCAGTCAATCAGAAACAGCTAATTAGCATCTACTGACGCATCTGCAAAACGAGCTGGACGGTAGCTCACGGGGAACAGGGTTAGTGACCCCTGGGCTAGAGCCTATCTATCTCAACTGTCTCTAGACAAGTCCATTATAGTGCCACCATTGGCTGTAAATGAGAACTGGACTGACTGACTCCTCCCCCATCATGTTGCAAACAGGAAGTATCTTCTGGTCCCAAAAACCTGAAATCCCATAGACTTCTATAGAGAAATAAACAGCGATTACTCAGTCATATTTGTCAGAATAACCATCTACTTCCTTTTTTCAACATGTTTTTTTGCTAATTCCTAACTTTTCTTCTGTAGAGCAAGTTATTCAAATCATAAACGGACCAATCAGATGCCTCAATAAAAGTATGTGGTCTAACATTAAACATTTGAAATGTTTGACAGATTTTAGCTCAGTTTCCGTGGTTGCCATAGGAGCGCTGGCTCAGACCGACTCAGACCAATCACTGTTTACTGACGACGTCTGGCTTCAACATGGCGAGATCCATATCACAAAAAAATGGCAGCTTAATTGATTTATGTGGTTAGAGTCATAAGTGAGCCATTTTCTATTGGTGGTCTCACAGTCACTCAGACCAGTTCTTCCATCCAGTCAATGACCGAATTCTTCCCCCACCCCTCAGACTTCTCCCTACCCCTTCAATTGTAGGGGAATTTGAAGTGATAGGATTGTCCAGAATTGTTTTTTAAGGGCTAACCCTCGTCACGAAGGGATACAGAGCCCTCCGCTGCGAGGGTGTTCAGCATCGCGCTGGATGAGAGGCACATTTTTTCATGTGTATGTGCTCTAAAGTACAGAAGTTTACATTTAAGTAATGACTTTTTGTTTCAGCACAACCTTTAAAAAGGTATAAAACAGACATTGTTGTGTATTTCTGAGCGCTAGCAGCTCCTTTTTTTGATGACATCATCAAAATTGAAGACACTATTTTTTCACAGCTCTCCGTTTGAAGGACTAAATGTAAGAGATCAGCCATAGGGGTAGGGGAAGAATTTGCCCGATGAGTGCTACACGTAGACAACCAGCTGGAAACCAGTGCTCCGAGAGAAAATGTTGGTATTCCAGGACTCAAACCTGAACTAGAGGCTGTAGAGTTAACCACCAAACAACCATGCAGGTTGTTAAAGTCCCAATTGTCTTTGTGATGCATCAAACCTTTTCTGAGCACTTCAGGATTCACAGAAAAAAGGACAGTCATACAGCCTCTAAAACGAGACCTGGTATGTTCCAAATAAATCCACAGATAGGAAAAGCTCCCCTTATAGAAGCATACATCCCCCCAGAATTCCAGTGTTGACCTTGACGTCTGCCTATCCATCTAAGAAAAGTTTGTTCCTAAAGACCTCCATGATTAAAAAAAAAAAAGATCTATGACTCGTCCTTACTTAGTTTAAGGTTACATTCATGGATGCAGCATCAGGCTTTTCTGAGTGATAATGGTTGTTTAAGGCAGCCCTCGCCCGAGTGGCCCCCATGGAACTCTTGTGCAGATCCACCTGAGGGCTCCAAGGTAGCACTTCTGGTTTTTGAACGTGGATACTCAAATTCCCTGAACCGCTTCACAAAATTATCAATGAACTTTCTGTTCTGTATTAAAGTCACACACTTTTGCATCCTAGACTTTAATCTCATTTCCCTATATTAAATTAGTCTAAACATTTTAGACATAATAGACGAGCTTCAATGCATTCTGCAATGTTGTTCAGATATAATTACATAAAACTTATCAATTTTGTTGAAACTTAGATTTGTTTTAGTCTTCTTTTTTTTCCAGAAAATGACTAATCATGTTTGTATTTTAATATTTCATACTCCCTTTAAATACTCAATCTTTTCCTAGTAATCCAGCTTTTGTTCATTTTTATTCTGGTTTTGCTTATTAGCCATGTTTCTGCTTGTTCTTTTCAAGGTTTTTGGGAAGGAACCAGCTTGTCATTCATCTGACTCTGTATTTAAATCAAACTAGGATCAACTATGTTTGTACAAAAAAGTAAAAAATAGGTTATGTTTTATCCCTGAGCCTCTGTTGCAGTTTTTCTGTCTTCATTGTGGTGCTTCATGTAATAGTAGCTTAAACTTCCTGACATGAGCATTCGTTTCTGGTGTAAAGTACCCAGTCTGTTCCTTTGGGCCATTCTTGTTCAGTAATTGTGCTCCATTCTTCCTCGGATTGCCAATGTCTCTGAATCAGCCAAGCTGTCATCCAGCCATGCTTCAGTCATTCACATTCTGCTTTTATTCAACAAAACTCAAATCTAAATGTAAGATTTTCTTTTTATTCTTGTCCATGAAAAAAAAAAAGTTTACCTTCCCATCCTTTCCATTTTCTACGTTCCCTTTGGAACATGATATAATTAAAATTACCTTTTGTCCTCTTGCACCAGTAATTATAATCAGTGTTAGGCTGATGCTGACGGGAAAGCACTTTAGTTTTGTTAACAGAACAATTAGGTAGGACAAAGCCACTAAAATTGAGTTGTGCTGAGAAATGTCAGCAGGTGGGAATGTGGCATGAATGAATAAAAATGAGGAGGCTTTCAGGATGACACAGCTCACACGTCACTGATGGATTAATGTCCAGGTAGAAGGACAGCACAAATGTGCAAAAAGGTGACCTGGGCGAGACGGGAGCAAACACTGAATAGAACCATAGACCCTTTCAAAATATGATTAGAATACCTACAAAAAGTGTACTCATTTCCATATTTTTATTAAAAAAAATTACATTTCATAAAATATAGAGTCTGGGCTCACTGTTTAAATAATGCCAAGTATTTGTCTGTTTATTTTTACATAAATTGGAGCTCCAGCTCATGAAAATTACAAAAGGAGGGTTTTAGGAATTTAGAATTCTGTTGAGAAATCTGCCCAAATTCTGCAGTGGAGGATTTTTTTAACTGAGTTTCACCAGCTAATCATTAACTGAACTCAAAGCAACTGCACAGGTTCTCCACATGTCTTTAAATTGGTTCAGTTTGGTCCAATTGTCTCAGTTTAGTTCGGGGATGTGGAAAATTTGGCCAGTTTTGGCACGCCAAACTGAAAAAAATGATTTTGATAATCAATGTTTTTTTCTTCGCCTGTAATTGAGGTGTCTCCCCATAGATGGCACACTACAAATAAATCCACCTTTGTCCAGGCACAGAAAGTTATTCTTTATTCATGTTGTGTTTAAAGATTTGTTGAATTTCCAATAGTCACGTTTGGTTTCTAAGTCGGACAATAATTTTTCTGATTATTCCAATCCCAAATGAATGCAGCTTTTCCATGAGTTTGAGTTTTTCCCTGAGCGACATCAGTCCATTGGTGAAAATGGCTTTAAGATGAGAACAAAGTTTTAAAGTGATTTTCCATCAAGATTAAGGAATGTCTTGACCAGATTTCGTGTTATTTCTTTCTTTAATAAGGTGAATTACCAAAACACGCCTCAAACCTGATCCTGGTCTGGCCCTTCTGTCAAATTTTAGAACTTTTTGTAGCCACGACTAAGAAAGTTTGCCCACTCCTGGTTTAGTTCAATATGGGGAAGACTTCAGACTTGACAACTAGCCAGAAGACGTCAATGATACTAAAGTTCATAGCTGAGGAGGCTGGTTGTTCACAGAGTGTTTTGACCAACCAGATCAACAGAAAGTCTAATGGAAGGACAGAATGTGTCAGGAGAAGATGCTCCAGCAGAAGAAACGATTGTCAGCTTCAGCAGATTATCTAAGGATAAGATTCAAGAAGTGGACTGAGGTGGAGAAACCACATTCAGACACATTCAACTGTCGGGATCCTCGGGTCAAGACACTTCTGATCCTGGACCAACAGAGGAAAAGTCTTGACTAAAGAGAAGAAGGACTGGAATGTTGGTCAGTAGTCAAAGGTTCTGTCTTCATTTGTGAATCAAGATCCAAGGGTTTGGAGGAAGCAGAACCAAAGCTAATTGAGGTCCAGAATGAAATCTCCACAGTCAGACGTGAATTGGGCTCCAATGTCCAGCACTGGTGTTGATAAACTCTGCTTTCTTTAATCCAAAATCACTGGAACAGTCAAACAATGTTCTGCTGAGGATCTGGATGGAGAAATGTCTTCCAACAGGATCTGGTCTCCACCCAATCTATTGAAGTTTTGAAGATGGAAATGCCACTTTGAAATGATTTGATGTGATCTTAATCTTTGTCTTTATCTTTTTACTAAAACTGAGAGTATTCTAATTTTCTGAAATCCTTTGATTCCTCAGTTTTATTAGCTTGAACCCCAATTTATGTAAAAATAAACACAAACTAGAAATCAATTAAACAGTGGGTCCTGAATTCTAATTCTATGAAAGTTACATTTTTTGAATGAAGTTAGGGAAATTAATGCACTTTTACATGATATTCTAATTTGTTTTCAAATGGTTTGTAGATTACTATGGATGAGGTGGCTCACCACACAATAAAAGAGTGTGTGAGACACACTCCCAAACCCAACAGATTAACTTCACATGACAAGATGCATCAGCGTTCAGCAGAAAATCAGATGGCAAAACAAGTACTGGCAGCTCATATGGGTGAGTAATTACTAAATGTTAATTAAAAATCTGTGTTTTTCATAAAAAAGAGCAATGCCAGTGGGAAAATGACAACACAGCAGAGGGAAAAAAGACCCACTTGTTCCACTTTGTTAGCTGTCTCACCTTGTACTCACGGATGGTGCCACTCTGAATGTTGTGAGGAGGCGACTCCCAGGAGACGCTGATACTACAGCTGTTGGTGAGCTGCACCACTGACACCGCACGAGGAGGAGCGCACAAAACTGGATCCAGACAAACACAGAAGACATATTAGACTCATCAGTAACAGATAATGTTGTGGCAAAGCTGTTAACACTCCTATCATTTCAGATGATTGAGCCAAATAGTTTAATATTCATTTAGTCTTGTTGTTATTTTTCAGGTTTTCTTCAAAATTTTAATTCTAATTCAATTCTAATGAAAAAATATGTGAATATTGTTTTTCCAGTGTTTAAACTTTCATTTAATATCTGATAGTTTAATTACATTAATAGCTTTTTTAAAATGTATCTCTTTGTTTTTCAAAGCAAAATTATTGTCCTTAACACTGTTAACCTAAATGCTTTATTGTGTTAATATTCTCATTTTCGTCACTAATTGAGCACTAATGCATTTGAAAACATCACAGCTTTTGTTTAAAACAACAGTCTGTCAAATATGAGATATAATACACAAATGAGCTTTAATTGAAAGTGTAAATTAGCACAATGAATGGAGAAATGTGACTTTCTAGTTACTCATCAGTTAATGCCTTAGTTACAACTGCCATGTATGGGTAGATACGTGCTGTCTGCGGGAAAAAGTGGGAAAATCTGTATGTTGGTCCACACAAAATTTTAAGATTCTTTACCGCTTGGTGAGCCCATAAGGCAAAAATGTTCATGTACATTTTTTATGGTCATGGAGGCAACAGGTCATAACCATAGACTGTATAATCAATGAACTTAGCAACCCCCTCCCCTCTCGTGTTCCAAATAGGAAGTGGTTCTAAGGTAGCCGAAGTCCTATAGACAGAATTGAAGGGGAAGGCTCTTCCCTGATTTTGGTGACGTCAACAGATGCTTAGTCCAGTTTATAATTATACAGTCTATGATTATAGCCAACACTTTAATAACATTCAAGGGTAAGTAAGAATGAAGTAGGTGAGAAGCAGGTGGTTCATACAGATTTTTCCTTTTTTTTTTGAACCCCCTGAAACCTGCTGTTCAAGTGATAAGTTCGTTCCTCTTGTGTGTCCCGTGCAACCTGACTGTTTGAATTAGGAAATTAGACGTAGTTTGTGTGGTTATCCTACAGACACTTATCACATGTGCAGCTTCTTACTGTATGTTATCATTACAAATAGTTCACAATACACTGTCCTCACAATAGTGTGTGAGCCACAAGGGATCTACAAGGTCTACGACCCTCCATGGGCCTAGACAACTCAAAAACCCCCTGCATTCATATGGGTCAACCCCCCCCCCATATTTGGTGGATGTGTCTTAGGAACAATTATAGATGAAAACAAGTTTTTTAAAATTGAACAAACTGAAAAGTCTGGTTTCTTTACCCTCTTCGGGGGTTCGCATCAAGAGTGTGATGCTATCATGACCCTGAAGTTCATTGAAGTAAGGTCTCATCTTGACCTCATACTCTGTGTTACTCTGTAGATTCGCCAACACGCTGCTATAGTCAGATGTGGCCTCCACGTCTTGGACCATCCAGGAGCTGCCAATAGTCCGATAAAAGATGCGGTAACCCTGAACGTAGGGTGACGGGCGGGCGACCTGAGATACAAAGATTTAAAAAGTTTTTACACTTCTGCTGTTAGTAGAGGAGAGCAAAAAAAATCCCCATCACCAGAACCCTTTGAGGCGAGGAAGTAGCAATAGTGGTTTCTGCTTCGACACACTTACAGTCCAGGAGATCTTGGCGCTGGTGGGGGACAGAACCACAGGTCTCTGCAGGTAGATGGACACTTCGCCCAGCTCTTTCTGCACCTGTCTGTGGTCCACGCCCTGTTCTGTCGGACTTCCGTCTGAAACCACAGAGAAATCCGTGCAGTTCGGGTCATGGACAGAAAAATAGCACAGCTTAAAAGCACTGAGTGCAAAGGAGGAAAAAAAAGAAAAAAACGTTGAAATTCAATATTGCTTACGGCAGAAGAACATCACACCGAGAAAGCAATTACTTCTGACACTGCAAAGCTAGATTTTTCAAACCCTCTCACACATTATCGCCGTCCTACATCCACTTCCTCTCATTTCTTTTTCTAAAAAAAGAAGCTGAAAAACATTCTTAAGACTGGGACTTGTGTAATGTAAAAAAAAAGAAAAAAAGCACAGATTAAATTATTATTTTACTTGTGTAACTCACCCTGAGTCCTCACAGGCTCAGAGATGGGACTGGGGTCGCTGAGGCCGTAAGAGTTGACCGCTCTCACTATGAAGAGGTAAACCGTGTTTGGAAAAAGCCCCACGACCGTGTGCGTCTCCTGCTTCACTTGATCTGCCACCGTTTGCCAGGTGCTGCCCACAGACTGGCTACAGGACAAAAAAAAAAAAAGATAATTTTTATTATCTAAACATATCGGTCCCCATGATCACGCCTTTCATTTTCCAGCAGCAGAGAAAAAATGAGTGGACCGGAACACGACTGGACTATTAAAAAGGAGGATGTTTGCCATCTCAAAGAGAATAATGATTCGCTGCTGTAATCGTGTATGTTATCTGGAATGATACGGGTTTGATCAAAACCCTCATCTGACTGCACACGGCCCAATATGACGACGGGATGAAACGAGAACAGCAGGTGTCGGAAAGATAGATCTCAGTTTGTGCATGAAATGAATTCTCCAAAGTCCTCCTCATGAGGTAATTAACATATAGCTCTGATTCTCAAAAACATCTAAAAAATGTTTTAGGAACTGCAAGGCGAAGGTATGAAGGAAGTTAGGGTAAAGATTGAACTCCTAGATTTTCAGGTCGTTAATTGATTTGCAGCAAACAGTCTTAAAATTAAAAGCATCACTAAAATATGTATTTATTTCTTGTTTTAAATATATTTAAATAAAAACCCTACTATTTGAATAACTCAATATAGTTAAAGTCCTACTAGGATCATCTTTTCATTTGTATGCTGTTTTGGCTAAATTTATAGTCTTTTTCTAGGACATCCCCGACCCCATTTCCCATCATCCCTTTGATTACACTCTTTCCTACGAGTTTAGAGCCCATCATAACCCCAACCTAATATTTCCAGTGCAGCAAAAATGGCGAGCAATAATGGAGCTTTCCAGCCGTACAGTTTTGATGTATGGGGTCAAGTTTCAACTACTTTTAAGCTTAAAACTGTTTTATTTTTTATTTTTATTTGCAATATCTAGTTTTCACATTTTATTTATTTATTTTTTCAAACTTACAACATGGTTTTACATTCACATTAAACTGATCCAATTTGACCACATACAGATTTCAGCTCAGATGAGGAAAACAAGGGTGCACTTGGATCTACTGCCCCTGATTACCAACAATTTAAATACAGAAATATTCATGCTATTTTGATCTTAATTATCTTTATATATGTCCTCCATAGTCAGCAAAATGCTTCCAGAACACGTCAAAAGCACCATTTTCATTGTAGTGGGTCTTTAATTTGCTCAAATTTTACCATTACAAACTTTGCTTGTACTTTTGTGTTAGGGCTTTGCTGTAAGTTTGACTATTTTAAAGATTTAAGTACAACAATTAGCAATATTTTAAAAAGTCTATTTGTAATATACGACGGAGTATTAGGTCCACCACAAAAAAAAAAAAAAAAAAAATTAATGCTACAAGTTTTTTTCTCGTTAAACTACGACTTTAAATCTCGTAAATTTACGACTTTCAATCTAGTAGATTTACGAGATAAAATGTCATAAATTTATCATATGACTCTTAAAGTCATAAATATATGGCTTTATTCTCGTAATTTAGCAGTTACAACTTTTTTCTCGCAAATTTACTAGATTTAAAGTTGTAATTTTAAAAGTATTTTTTTCTTTATAAAGTGGCCCTAATACTCCGTCGTAGTAATAAACGTAGAAATAAAAAAAAAAAACTTTTCATAAAAGTAGTTAAAAAAAGAGATGTATCCATACTATCAATGTGATGAGATTAACCTTAACTGGATTTATTGCTACTATTAAGTAGAAATGGATACAAACATGGAGTTGGGACATTTTTTTTAAGTTATCACTTTAGAAAAGTATTTTGTTTTTTCTTCTTTTTGTCATTAAGATGGGATTTTTTTTTTATTAAAAAACAAAATCTGAGAGAAACTCCTAAAACACAATATTATCTTACTTTGCTTGTTAAAAAAGAACAAAACCCAAACCTGTTTACTCTTAAACTGACATTGATATTTTTTAAATCCATTTCAGTCAGAAAATAATCAAAATGAATAACAATAAAAAAGGTCTTCAGCTGTTTTTTATGTAAAAGAAAAAAAAAAGAGCTTTTAGTGTTAAAACAAAAAATATTAAAAACAATGAAAGGAACCTGTGGTCTTTAGACTGAGGACAAAATTTTGTGTTTTTTCTCCCCGATGGCAGCAAATTTGCTCATAAATAAGCACAGCAGTTTGCTGGGTGATGGCTACTATCAAACAGCATGAGTGCAGCTGAAACATTTTCCACAACTCCACAGAGAGGAAAATAGGGAGGTAATTACATCAAACGGGTCAAAGCCTTTTTCTATCATCAAGGGCATTTTTTCCTCCCTCTCTAAATTTTCTCCCCCAAAAAGCAGTTTCATCATTTAAAGAGTCAAGCTGCATTATAAATTGCTTTTCAGATTGAATCTGCACCATCTGCTATTTTGCTAAATTCTCTGTTAGGATTTCTCATCGTTTGACTTTAAAAAGCAGCTTGATGGGGATGCTGTAGAAAAAAGATGCAACACCACAGAGCACAGGTTCTCTTTGTTCCTTTTGAGACCTACCCAAGAGTGATAATGAAAAGACGAGTGCACCTTTTGTTAATACACTCACCGACCACTTTATTAGGTACACCTTGCTAGTTTTGGTTTGGACCCCTTCTGCCTTCAGAACTGTCTTAATCCTTGGTGGCATAGATCCAACAAGCTACTGGAAACGTTCCTCAGAGAGTTTTGTCCATGTAGACATGACAGCATCACACAGTTGCGGCTGAACATCCATGATGCCAATCTCCCAAAGGTGATCTATTGGGTTGAGATCTTGTGACTGTGGGGGTCATTTGAGCCCAGTGAACTCATTGTCATGTTCAAGAAATCAGTTTTCTCTCTCTCTTTTTACTGTTTTGATTTTTTTATTTGCTTGTTTCTGTTTTTAAAGTGCTTCAAGCTGCACAAGTATGAGAAGCACTCCTTTATAAATAAAGTTTGATTTGATTTGAAAGTTATGTAAATCACATTTCTTTCTCGTTCTGATGCTCAGTTTGAACAGCAGCAGATCATCTTGACCATGTCTACATGTCTAAATGCATTGAGCTGGACCATGTGATTGGCTGTTGGACATGTTTGGCTAATAAAGTGACCAGTGAATGTAGATTCCTCTTTTACTCCACATGTACAGTATGTATGAGTGTGTGTGCTTATTTGGGTTTTTTTCAGTCTTGGCTCTGTAATGAGTGAACTTCCTGACATGTCATGGATCCCCTCACTTTATTGCCCCAGGACAACACAGAGCTGCCAGGCTGACCACTGTGGTAATTGTTTCCTCTTTCAGTGGCTGTCCTCCTGGCGGATGCTCCCGGACGTTTGTTGTAGCAACAATGGCTCTCTTCAGGACACCCGTGCTGTCACATTATAGCTTCCTGATGCCGCGTCACGGAGCGGTGTCTACCTTAGGCAAACGACTATTAATGAAGAAGACTTCATTACCGGGGAACACACCGTCTGAGGGATCTTTATCCTAATCAGGAGTGTCTGCTGAACTTCAACTCCAGGAGACTCATCATTAGGTAGAAAGTGCACAGAAAAAATATATTATAATTGATGCCTCCTGAAGCGCCACTGCTGAGCTTGCT
>NC_050524.1:13143333-13176227 GCF_002922805.2 Oryzias melastigma | reverse complement strand
GCGTCAGTCATGGTTTGTCACACATTACATGCAACTCAGAAAGAGCAGGCTCTTAACTGCAGCTAACAGTGATAGTTGTAACCTTGCAGAAGCAGCCAAAACTGCTTGTGATGTTTTGCGTTCTAGTTACTAGTAATAACCTTGGCTGCATGCACATGTGGGGAAACTGATTAATAGACGTATTCCGTATGCATCATTTTTATGTTGACCTGAAATGGGAACAAAGCTAGTAGTAACTGTTTTTCTTTGTGCAATAACCACACTGGTAGTAAATAATTTTTGGATGTTGTTCAAGAGTTTGTGAAGACACTGCAGTCTAATCATTTTTATGCATATTTCAGTTAAATTGTACTTTTTTTTAAAGATACACATATATATATATATTTTCTTGCAAAGTGCTTTAAACACTTTCAGAATAGTCCATCTATAGTGGCCTTGATGTGCACGTCACACCAACAAATCACTTGGAGGTAAAATATTACGGGTGTATCCTGACTGCGAAACTCCTTTGCTTCGGACAGAGTCTGCTTAATTTGTTTGGATCGAGTTCTGTAGATTACGTTTGGTCGGAATTCAGAATGGTGTCTACCAAAGATTTATGTTTCAGACCAAAGCTTGTAAACAAAACCATGTGACTAAAGATCTCTCCAATCATTGGCCAGGAACTATGAGGTGAGTCAAAACAACAAGAGAAAGTCAGAGGTGCAGCACTTTAAAATCCTTGTCAGTATAATTAACTTATTACAACTTCATATTTTGATGACCAATTTTGAACATCAGGTAGAAAATCTTTTGCTTGTTACTTTGGTACTGTGGAGTCATGCTGCAAGACGGTTACTGGCAAGAAGATGTGCCGTATGTACTTTAACTCAGAGGCTGTTAGCAACTGCATATAGATTGTTAGCAGTGTGAGAAGAAATGTGCATTCTGTTTAAGGTTGTTTTAATGAGCTTGTTTTCCCCTAAATAAATTTCAAAGAGTTGCTGTGTCCCGTGCATGCGTGGGTTTTCACCGGGGACTCCGGCTTCCTCCCATCGTCCAAAAACATGCTTCATAGGCTGATTGGTGACTCTAAATTGCCCCTAGGTGTGAATGTGAGAGTGAATGGGTGTGTGATTGAGGCCCTGCGACAGACTGGCGACCTGTCCGGGGTGTACCCCGCCTTCGCCCATCAGTAGCCGGGATAGGCTCCGGCACCCCCGCGACCCCGAAAGGGAAGAAGCGGTCAAGCAGATGGATGGATGGAGTTGCTGTGTCTCATCGGTAGATCAAGCTAGCTAGCTTTTGGGATGACGACACAGCAGCGCCAGCCACATGCCACGTAACAACACACAGAAAAGAATGTAAGAAGCGGTTTCAACTGTGTTGAAATAAACGTTTGGACCAATTATTTCCTCTTTGATAACGTGACAATCAATGCTTTACAGTACATTTGTTCGCAGCTCAATGGTCGCTTCATTCTTAATCTCATCATGTGACTACTGCCTACGGTGGCCTTTTTGGTCCAGTCATTCCCCTCCGAAATTAGATTGTATTCAGACTAAGGAATCTCAGAGAAAATAGAAGCTCATTCCGATTGGAAACAAACCGAGACCACCTCGAAAGATGGGTCTGAGAGCGGTTTCTGGTCCCGGATCAGAGTCCACTTTGGGTGTATTCAGTCAGAAAATTTGTTATGGATTACCAGGAAAAGAAAAATCTCTTTAAGCGGAACAAAAGTGTCCAGTCTGAATACCCCGTTAGCCTATAAGAACCCAATGACATCAGAGTAACAGAAACATATCTGAAAGGTTTTCTGTGGTCAACTTGGTTTGTGATATTTTCCACATAATTTTATTTTTAAGGAAAAATTTGAACGGCTCTTGGGTTAAGAACGCCATGGCAATTCAAAAAGCAAAACAGAACCTTTTTTTAAAAAAAAGTTGGAAATCAAAACTAAACTCCAGAAACTAGAACACAATTACAAAAAAACAAAAACACAAAATAAAAGAGAAATATTTCAGAAAACAAAAGTAATTTACAGATATAAATAAAAAATGTTAAAAAATGAAACACAAAAAGAAACTGGAAAAAGTAGATACTATGGGACATCACTGATTGGATGATGATTTTTTTCAAATACGTCTTCAATGACCGCACACTAATAAAAGTGTCATAATTAGTACGGATCGATAAATAGTATCATCCAATCAGCGATGTCCCACAGTATTTACCTTTTCCAATTTCTTGTTGTGTTTCACTAAAATGTATTTTGAAACCCAAGGAAAATATTTTGTTGATTGTAAGTTTGAATATTTTTAACATTTTGTTTGCAATTGAGGACATTTTGATTTCAAAACTATGACTTTTGTTCTCATTGTAGTGACACAAATATGAAGAAATTCCCAAGTAGCAGGAACCAATCACTGCATTTCATCATGAGCTGGTTCATTTCTGGGCGAGGACAGATTCACTGATAGATCTACACCCAGAAGATGGCAGACATCTAATCAGAGATTCTGAGTACTTCTTTCACATTTCAGGCCATTAGAACCGCTCCTATATATCCGTTCTAAAAGGGTAGTCTTTATGGTTTATGTCCTGAATATACAACTACACAACTAACAAGTGTGTGAGAGTATGTACGGTTTATTGAAGCCTTTAACAACGACACCACAAGTACCAACAACTAAAAATGAGTGGGCCTAATCCCACATATCCTCAAAATATAGTCACTCAATCTTGAGAATTTCTTAAATTCTATTTAATTTGCATAAGCAAATTTTCAATTAGGACTCCATAACCCCTAACACGAACAAGTTAGTGTAGGTTAAAATGTCTAAACTGCTCTTAAAATCACAGATGTCATAGATAAACAGAGTCTGACTGTCTGTGTGGATGAAGTACCTGAAGGCCTCAATAATGTAGGATGTGACAGCAGCCCCCCCTTCATGTGGATTGGACTGCCAGGTGAGAGTGACGGTGTTTTTGGTCACGTCAGTCACCACGGGCTTCTGCGGAGGTCCTGGAAGCTGGATGTACTCAGAAACTCTGGATCCTGAGGGAGTCCCTTCTTCTGCAAAAACACAAAGAGGCAGGCCCAACCTTCATCCTCGTTACAGCAACAGATGGAGCTGTTATGGAGAACAACGGCAGACTGTGTGGTTTTGTGACAACAGAGGTGTGAGAGTGACAAAGTGTGAAGTGGGAAAGAAACAAAAGCAAGTGGAGAGTTTCGGTTCTAGTACCTCTCACAGTCAGCGCACCACTCCAGCTCGATTCACCCGTCACGCTGGACACCACACATGTGTACATTCCTGAGTCTGTGTCCTGTTAAGTAAAAAAACAAAAAACAGAATTTATGATTCTTAAAATAAAGTCAGAAAAACAAAATCTGTGATTTTATTTCTTCCTATAATAAGAAATGTATCCCCTCCTGATGATTTTGCACAAGTGATGAAGAAATACGTATTCTGTAATTGCAGTAAATGGAATAAAAAATAATAGATTCAGCTAAATGTGTTCAAAAAATTACAGATTTACATTTCAAAAAGTGTCTCCATAATCCTCTCTAATTCTAACCTTCAGCTCCCAGAGAACTCAGTGTGTTTCTTTCTTCTTGTGTTTTTAGGGTCACGGTCATGCTGGCTAGAATCCATGACCTACATCTATTGCTCTGACTCAAAGGTTTTCACCAAAAAAGCTGACAGACTGCCTTCCTCCCCCTCATAAACAAGCAAAGGAGTTAAGGTCAAAAAAGCTCAATTTTGATTTTTGAGTTCACTTTTCTTAAATGGAGGTTTGTAGGTTTTTTTGTCATGTTTATTTTCATTCGGAAAATGGTTTAATGCACAACAACTTTACAGTATTCATTATCAAAGTTCTTCAGAAGATCCTTTCAGGCTTTCTTTTTGTTGTACTCTACATAAGTTGAAAAAAGAGAACAGGCCGAGTTAAAACAAAAACTTCGGCAAAAAGGAAAAAAAAACTGAAGAATGTTATTTGTTTCCTTTTGAATTTTTACATTTTAAAGAATCTGTCTATTGTCTCTAACCAGTAATCAAATTTTGGTGGAGCTGAGTTCTTCCACTTTCTTGTTATAGTTTTTAACTTGCAGCTAGAAGAACCTGCAGCAGCTTTTTATCTGTCCTTTGATCCAGAACCAGATCAGGGAGTCTTCAACACTTAAAGAGCCATTCTGGTCGATTGCTTGTCAACTTAAACCCAGTAGGAGTCACAAAGTCTTCACTCCATTGGGAAAAGTTGGGGTACACCCTGAAAAGAGCATAGCAGGACCACTCCCAACTCTCACGTTCAAACCTAGGTTTCTAGAAACATCAATTCCCCTATGAAGCATGTTTTTGGGAGGAAGTCCTGGAGAACATCCATGGATGTTGTATGAACATGTAAACTCCACACAGAAAAGTCTCAGCCAGGATTCAAACCAGAGCCTACTGTGAGACAGAGTGCTAACCACTGCCATGTTTTTTTTTTAGTTAATTTGTTCAATTGAGTTACATCCAAAAGTGATTTATGTCTTCCATGACTACCACTAATTACAGATCTGTGGACATCACAGGTCAATGTGGTACATTACAGGATTATGTTTAAAGTAATTTTGATAAAAACAAGTTTATTTCCTCTTTCTTGTAGTTAAGGGGCATTTGAACCACTTAAGAACTTTAAGGACTTTGGCTTCTGCTTTTGTTATTTAATGAAATAAATGATTAAAAAGTAAATCAAAGTAATCTGATTACTTCCTTGTTTGATTGGAGAAATCTATGGTTTTTGTTCATGATCTGACAATCCAGACTAAAATCAATGAGATTTCAATGTTTTTTTTCTTCTTTACAACTATATTTGCTTGTGGCAGATATAGGTGCATCTTAAAAAAAAGTCTTCAGTCCTGTTTGGTTTTGTTAAACTAACATGAGATTTCCTTTAAATTCTTTAGCTAATTATAAGTTAAACCTGACTTGAACCGTCTTTTAGTTTTTTTTTAACCTTCCTGGATAACAACTATTGAAAAAAATTGGAAGACTTGGTAAAACGGATTTTATTTTTGGTCAAAGCTTAGACTGAACATTTTAACAAAAACAATCACAGTTATTCTGAGGATGAACAAACAAAATCTTTTTTTTTTTTTTTTGGTGGAGAGATTCTACTTTAGAAACCCCCATCTAATTAATCCAAGACTCCAATTACAGATTTTGTTCACTTTTCAGAAATATTTTATCCAAACATGGTTGTTTATTAACACAATTAATAGTTAAGCTTTACAGTTTCTTTTTTTTTTTTTTAAAGTAAGCTATATTGGGCTATTTTATGTTTTCTAATGTGCGTAGAAAAGAAGAGTTTAAAGTATTTTATTTTTTAAAACAAACTTTACACAGTAAGCAGATCTAATAAGGTTGCTTTGATGATGTTGCAGTGTAAAACATGGCAGATTCTTATCATTTTATGGATTTTAATATTGCACCTGGAAAATAGTTTAAAAATATACGTAAAAAAATGTAATGTATTGTTTCCAAAACAAAAGAAAATAAAAAAAAGCATTCTTGTAACGTTTTTGTCTCGTCAATTTATGATTATGAATTTTACAAGATGCAATTAGTTTTTAGCTGTTTTGTTTTTAAGTAAATGCAGCCTTCATCGTATTACGCCAATTATGTCATTGTTCTTCTAATTACGACTAAATTACATTCATCAAATTTTTTCAAGCTGAAAATTATTGATGAAATGACTGAAGATGTACAGTTAGACAGCAATTAAAAAGCTAGAAAACAGCAAAACCGAGGTGCACACCACACTGGAACTGGATGTAGCGCAGCTTGAGCAACGGAGCAAATCATTGTTTATGTGGAGCCTTTGGTATCTTTTCACTGAAAACTGCTGCCTGTTGCTGATGAGAACAGCCAGAATAGACCGGAGCGGGAACACTGCGGGTCATAAAATCTGGGGGAAAAAAAAGCTGAAACGCATCAAAAAGCTCAACAGAGCTGCAGGCGAGTGCAGCGTTGTGTGATAACTCCCTGCAGGATTGTCACAGCTAAACAGCACCCTTCTCTGCACGCACAGATCTATGATTCATTGTTAAAATACGGAGCTCAAAGTGTCTTCCACTGCACACATTTAAATGCACGTCTTGCTAAATATTTTCTATAAAAAAAACACAATAAAGTACTTAAAATTGCTACAATTTAAGTTTCTTAGGTGAACACAAGATAAAGGTAAGAGAACACAACAAATCAATTATTTTTAAAAGTTGAACATCCCACTTCTTAAAACATATTAGAAGCAAAAGCTTGATTATGTCGTGTCGGATTTGTTTATCTAAAAGTGTTGACGGAGCTGCTTGACTAATCAAGCAAAAGAAAGTTAATCAAAACGATTTCACTGCTGTTGGAGGCTTTTGCTTTGCAAATGTTAATTTCAGAGGAAATTATGATAGAAAATCATTTATATTTGTCCTTGTGCAGGAGAAGTAGAGTTGTTTTACTTCTACTAGGCTGTAAATTCCTGATGTAAATCTAAGTTACTGTTTTATGTGTAGTTTAACCCTTTAACCCCTGAGCTTAAATACAAAATCTTTAACATATTCAACACGATCAATGTAATTCCAGTAGATTTTGAAGGAGAAAATCTACTGGAATTACATTGATCGTGTTAATGGTTGAAAAGTTACAGTAAATCAAAGAACATAAACACTGGAGCTCCGGTGTTAAAGGGTTAAAAATTATAATTTTGTTTAAAAAATTCCCTTTTTTTTCTCTTTTTGTCAGCTGGTTGTCTGCTTTCCTTCAGTAATAGGGTTTATTCTCTTCTCAACTGTACAATAGAGGTCTGTTAATTGATTTATGCAGCTCAATATCCTGCATAACATCAACCAAGGAGGTCTTGTCCTCTTTCTCTGCTCCATTGTTGGGAGCTGAACTGTAGAAGGCGGGCGGCTGCGTGTTTGCTCATCATTGATCATCGGTTGTTTGGTAACAGAAGAAGCAGACAGGCAGTGATTCTTGTTGTGAACATAATGGCTCTGGTGTGTGATGTTCTTTCACGGTATGCGCTGATACTTCCACGAATTACAAGTTGCTTAGAAATTGTTCTTCCTTTTTTTTTCTTCGTAGGAAGTCAAACCAATCTTTAATCAATCACTTGTACATTGTTGGGGATTTTTGATTTTTCTGATTCAATACCCAAATGCTTTAAAAAAAGAGAGAGATTTTGAAATCAAAGAGATTTCAACATTATTGAAGCAGTATTCATGGATGGAGGGATAGATAAGTAATCTTTATTGTAAAGCGAACCCAGTGGTCTTTTAATTGGGATTACCATAAAAATGTGGGCGGGACAGTTGGCGCAGAGTGAGCTAGCTTTTATTTCCCATAATTCTTTTGTTTCCACAAGCTTACAGCCCCCCACAACCCCAACCAGTGCAACAAAAATGGAGGACAATATCAAAGCTATCCAGCCAGTTTTGAGGCAGATTAACAAAGACATACATCTATCTATTCTGGATCTATTTTTATTGTTGTTGCTTTAATCTAATGTGTCTTATGATTTTTTATTGTTTTAAATATTGTTTTGCAGCACCTCCTCAAAAATTTTAGCCACAGCTTTTCCTTTATTTTCTATTTTTTATGTCTGTTTTATTGTTGTTTCTTTTATCTAATGTGTCTTGTGACTTTTTATTGTTGTAATTATTGTTTATATGTCTTGTTGATGAAAATTGCAATATCAATAAAGTAATTGATTGATTGATTGATTGATTGATATTTGTCTACAACAGAGCTTGTGCCCCGCCCAGCATATTTTTTATCTTACTATAATTTGGTTGGTTGGCTCTTAAATTTGGAAATGTTTTTAATGTGAAGCATTTTGAGCTACAATCATTGGAAAAGTGCTCTATAAATAAAGATTGATTTGATCTGATGTATAATTTAAATAAAGAAATACCCAGAAATGGAATTTAACACTTATTTTTCTAAATATCTCCTCCTTCATGGGAAAAATGCCACAAAAACAAGTTTATAACACCAAAAAAATCTTTTTCATCAAAGTGGGTCTTTAAAACTTGAGGCATATCATCACACAAAAAACAACATTGTTTGAAATTGTTTGAAATTGCATAATTGTTAATAGTTTATATAGAATTTAAGCAAAAACAACCTATTAACAACAGTTTTCATCATTTTTTTCTAAAAACACCAAAATTTGTACTTTTATTAAAATAATTTGCTTAATTCCATACATTTCAGACCATAATTAATCAGATAAATCTAAACTAACACTCTGCATTTGTGCTGTTTTTCTAACCAGTGTCTGTACTTATTGTTTGTCGGACAAGTTTTGACATCTTTTTGAGTAACAATGTTTTAAAGTAATGCTGCTCTTTAATATAATTTCTGAATCCTTCATCTACCTCTGACAAACAACAAATTGTTATCCACCGTAACAGTTCCATCCATCTTATCCGTGATCTTTTTCATTTCCTTTGGCAACTTGCCATCTTTTTTCTTCTGTCTGTTGCTCTGGTGTCTTTGTCTGATGTCAGAATAAAGTCAAAGCTTTTTGTTTGTTATTTTATGTGTCATACTGGTCATGTTAAATCATCCATTCATCCATTTTCCAAACCCACTCCAATCTCTTTTAAGGTCACGAGGTTGCTCGAATCTATCCAAGACACTGTTGGTTGATGGCGGGGTACACCCTGGATGGGTCACCAATCCATTTCAGAACTACACAACAACACACACACTTACAGTCACACCTAGGGACAATTTAAAGTCAACAATTGAGCTGTATGATGCATGCCCAAAGAAAACCCATGCATGCACGACGAGAGCATGAAAACTCCGCACAGCAAAGCTACGGTCATTAATACAACTGCCATATGAAGGCATCAACAGAATCAGAAAAAAACTTGCATTCAGGTCAGTGCGCTGTGGCCTCTTGGGATATGTGACTTAAAGGTGTATTCAGACTGAAAAATCCTTTGGTCTGGACCAAGTTTACTTAATTTGGTCCAGATCAAGTCCTGAACCTTGTGTTTGGTCTGTATCTAGACTGCCGTTGGGCGGACTTTCCTGTTTTGAACCAAAGCTTGTAAACAAAACCACATGACTGATGATCTCTTCACCTGCTGACCAGGAGTTATGAGGGTGGGGCGAAGCAATGAGAGGCAGAAATAATGGAAGTCCTGCGCTTTACAATCCTTGTCAGGATAGTTCACTTATTCAAACTTTCAGTTTTGAACGTCAATATCGATATCAGGTTCAATGCTTTTTAGGCTACTTTGGTACGGTGGAGGCGGTTGCTGGCAAGACGACGACTGTGAAGATAAGTTGGTGTTTAAGGCATGATTTTGTTAGGAAAACGTTGTGCTGTTATAACAGTGATTTTAAGAGAATTCTGTTAAGGAACAACAAGCTTTTAGGATGACGTCACAGCAGCACTGGGCACGTGATGCATGTTGGGGCTCAGAAAAGAATTTATGTCTATGTTAAAATAAACGTTCTAATAAGTAAACAGTTGGACCAATTATTTCCTCTTTGAAAACGCGACAAGCAATCCTCACATGCTCGCAGCTCACCTTTCACTTTTCACCTGTTTGCATTACGTGACCACCGGCTATGGGGGCTGTTTTGGTCCACTTCTTCTTCGAGAGAGTAAATTGTATTTTGAATGAGAAATCTCAGGGCGAACCTAAATTCAGTCCAGTTGGAAAAAGACAAAGTCCACCTCAAAAGATAGAGTGGTTCCGGGTCCCATACTGGAGTCTGTTTACATGTATTGAACTGGTTCATTTGAAGCAAACCAAATGTGTCTAGTCTGAAAACACCCTAGTAGTTAGTTTTCCATCATGTTTACTGTCAGTCTCTTCCAATTAGATACTCCACTACTCATATAAGCTGACGTCAACCAACAAAGATTATAAAATTCAATTCTCCGATGTAATTTAAAAAAAAGCAACGACCAGAACCAGTTCCTAAACATTCAATGGTGTGAAACACTGAGTTCCTGGTACTTCCCACTGGGACCTCATGGAGTCACAGAGGCTGTAAACATGGCTGTTGACATGACTCATATGCATGAGCCCGCATGCTTGTGGCCTCATTCTGGCTCCGAGCCAGTCTGAGGAGCTACCATCAGACCCTATGAGATCATCCTCCGCAGTGTCGACCTCTGGATGACAGACGGCGGCGTGCAGGCAGCCAGGCAGGTGGGGCTGTTTTTTTATTTTTTCATGTGTTTCAGCTAAAATATTGATACCTGTTGGGGGCATCTGCAGGCTGAATATTTTTAGCCCGTCACTCGTCATCTCTATTTCTCCTCTTTTTCCCTAATGTCAACCCCTCCATGCCATGCTAATGCATCTTTTCTGTTCCATTGAGCACATTGGCGTGGCAGATTCCTCCTCCCCGCCCCAGAGGTGCAGCGGACCGAGCCCTAATGTTTACTGCACACTGCCGCGGAGACCCAGCACGGCCAGGAGATGAATAGGCAAAGTCCAGCGAGAAGATTTAATTAAAAGCCAGTTAGATGATTAATCGGCGATAGCTGGTCAATTAATGAAATTGATGCTGCTTTTGCATTGTCCTGCACACACTCACTGACCTCAAGATGAGGTTACAGCACAAAGGGGGCTCCTGAATCCTCTTCCATCAAGGCAGAGCGCATTAGCATTTATAAACAAGCGCCTTCATTAACATTACAATTACACAGCGCATGAGCACATAATTGCGCTGGAGAGATAATGCACTGCCTTAAAGAGACTGCCCTTTGAAACGCAGTCTCACCTTAATTTTGCCGCCGAAAATGGAATTTGGGATTGAAATTAGATAAAGATCTGTCAGCGTGTGGGCTGCCGAGAAGGTGACAGGAGGTCAGAGATGAGACGTCCTATTATTCCGCTGGGTTTTTGTAGTTTCTGTCTCTCAGTTCTCCTTTTCTTCAAAGGGAGGCATACTTTCACAGCCTAACCTTTCCAAAGCCCTTCCCATAAGCGCTCTTCTCGCACACACACACACACACACCTTTACGTCAGTGATTTGCAACGTCCCGTTCTCCATCAAGGTTAGTCGGAGTTTATTTCCCTGAAGTCTCTCTCCGTCCTTCTCCCATGAGATCTTCACTGAAGTACCCCTGACCACGCGACAGTGCAGCTGCACCGTCGCACCCAGGGAGACGGTCTGGTTGGCCGGGCCTTGCCGAATGATTGGAGGAATGCGACCGGAAGGACCTGGCAGGAGAGCAGAAACACAAACAACAAAGTGCCAGCTGTATAAATGCAAAACACTTTAGAAGCCAAGCAGGCGTGAAACAATCAGCAGTAAAAATCATAAATCTGTTGTTTACAAGCTGCACAAAGAACATTAAAGTCATCGCTCATCCAGCATGGGCTCCTACTAAGCAATTAAGAACGCTTCCCCTCATTAGCTGAAGATGTGGAGTAAAAACCTCTGGAAGGCTCAGACATGATCCTAAGCATCAAAGAAGGTCTCACCTCCCTCCACCTCCAGCAGTGCCTTGGTCAGCACACTTCCTGCCACGCTGATGGCCTGGCAAACATAAAAGCCCGAGTCCTCGGGGTGAACATCCGTGATGGTCAGCTCTCCGCTCTTGGAAACGGAGTAGCGGCCTGACTGTGTTGGTGGCTGACCAGGAAACAGCAGCATCTAGTCACATGTACACAACAAAAATGGTAGAAATTGGGTTACTCTGCAGGGAATACAAACAAGATGAGTCAAAACAGAACAGTGAAAGAAACACAACTCTGATTAGAAACACCATGCTGGGTTTATGGGAATCTTTGAAATGGTTTTTGACATTTGCATTATTCTTTGGCACAGTGATATTCTCAGAATCATGTCAAGTAAATAAACGGTTGTTACTGACAAAGTTAATTAAAAAAGTAAAAATGAAAACAAACTGTAATGTATGTTATTACAAATAAAAGCTTTAATTGAATTTGTGGGTTGTGTCTCTTCAATGCCTGATAATATATGGTGGTAAAATTAATTCAAAAGTTTCTAAGTTAGGTCAAAACTTTGCATGAATGCTGAAACTGTATTTTCAAACCGAGAACCTCACTCAGCCAATCCCTAACTCCTAACATTTAATTTGTCAAAGTACTTTTTTAAGTACATTTTCAAACAATTGTCTCTATTATTTTTGCTGTTGCTGCTATTGTTTTTGTTATATATTATCCACTATGTATGCCATGTTGCATGTACTTTACCATTAACATGTTTGAAACAAATTTTAATAAATAACATTTTTTGTAATAACTTAATGAACAGTGAAAAACACCATCAAACTACTTAAAAATATAGTTTTTGAAATATATTTTTTCTAATATGTGCATGTTGGTTCAACCTTTAAATTCCTTCATATTCAGCTGCTTTTCCTCATTGACAATCAAATTTACTTTCAGTGAACATAATGGTACCTCCACCGTGCCCTACTATAGGATATGAATGTGTTTGAATCTGTTCATTACATGTAAAGAAAATGTGACTGAGAAGATTAGAAGCTTTGACTTTCACTAAAGACTTCTGACAATCACTTATTGGCACTTTACTTTCATTTCCTGTCTTGTCTTTGGCCTTTTTTGACAGATTCTTCTGTGGTTTAGTGCGCTGCTTCTGATACAGCAAAAAGAGCCCACTTGTGATTGCTGAAGGTCAGCCTTAAGCTCTTTAAAGGCCCGGGTGGCCAATTTTTCCCACATCAACCTTTGCAGACATCTCCTGCTGAGTTCTGTTATAAGTCTGAAATCTTTGAAGCATCTTTACAGTTTTGGTCCTGTGGAATATTTACTTTTACAATAAGCAGAAAACTAGATCATATATACTTTTTTTAATGCAAAAGCAGGAAAACCGAAAAATGTTGCCGGTTATATGAAACAATAAACAAACTTTAGAGGAAAACACAAAAATAAAATAACGCCACTTGTGCATCAATCAACATTTATGTCTTTCTTTTACAACCTTTCTGTTTTATTGTTTATTGACTTTGGCAAAATTCTTTTAGCAAAAGATGATATATATTCTAATTAAAGACATTTTTACACAATATGCATCCAATTACTGCATAATTGAGTCAGTTTTATGACCTAATGAAGACAAGGAACGTGTACTTATGCATCAACAAGACAAATAATTAAATTTTTGTGTCATAAAACAAAAACAAAAATCACATTTTGATAACAACAGGGCTCCACACACTTCGTTATTTGTTTTTGAAGATGTTTTTTGATAAACCTGTTGACAAACCTGTTTTGTTGAAAAAAGCAGCGCATTTTTCACTGATTTTTTTCTTTTCTTTTAGAGAGGTAATAAAACATCTAAATTATTGCATTTCTATATATTCGACCTTTACTATTTGAGATGTTTAGTGGCTCTGGCACTATTTTTTAATGACATGTTATATTTAAATACACTTTTACACAATATGCGTATATTTTATGCAAAAATCGTTCAGTTTTATAACTTAATGGAGATGAGGAACTTAAAATTTATGCCACAGTCTGGGTGAATACTCTATTCTGATTGACTGGTGGGTGACAATTAAAAAGGGATAACCCAAAGTGATAACGCACACCTAAAAAAGAAGTTCTGGTCACAAAGCTCAAATGTTCTGCATCTGTCTTTACAACAAACTTTTGCTTCACCATTTGGACAAAAACAAGCAGAATTTTCTCTCTGCACTGATGCTTTATTTAACCCTGGAACACTATCGTTGAGTAAAAGTATTGACATGATTTTCCATATGTTGCATTTTTTGAGTGTCATGGGTCCCTGGGTAAAGTCTCACTTGTCCCAGGAATTGGTAGACCAAAGGCCAAGTCTCCATTATCAATATTTTTTGTTAGAAATTTTTTTTTCTCAAATTTTACATTTTTCTGTAACTTTCAAGCATGTTTTTAGGGTCTTCCCAGGTTTTTATGCTCTATTTTGTTACATATACCACGGTTAAAAGTAAAAAAAAAAAACTACTCTGATTTATTATGTGTTGCCATATTTTGATCTATTTTTTATGACAAATACTTTTTATTGAGTGTATTATATCGGGTAAAAATTAGGGATGGTATAACTTTTTATAGCAGAAGTGTTCCAGGGTTAACCTATTGTGACGATCAGTTTTCCTCTAAAGTTTGTTTATTTCGTTTGCCGCTGTGGTTGAGGTCAGTGTCAGCTCAGCTGTGTTTTGTCAAGTTACCGTGACAACATGCCGCATCACATATCAAATAGTCCACTTTTTGTGAAAAAAAACGACTTAAACCAAAGGATCAGCAAGTATAAAGTACTAAACATCAATTTAAATTTTTATTTTGTTACAGACCTTGGTATAAGCAGGATAATGCCCTTTGAAGTGTACATTATCAGAAATTAACGCACTTTGTGGAAACAACCGTCCTCCGCTTCTTATCAGGCGTTAATTTCTGATAATGCACACTTCGTGGGGCATTATCCCTTACTTCACGTTTTGGGATTTCAACATTCAGTACATGTTTTCCTTCATGTTCTTGAAGATGTTCCTTTTCAATCATTATTTTTTTTTTTTTTTTAAGAAACAGCATATTGTCACATGTTTTACTGACTTTTTTTCCATTTTACTTTTTTGAGCTAATAGCAAATTAACATCCAATGTGTTGTTAATTTTTTCTTAAGTAAATAGAAACACAATTCTCCAAATAAGGGTGTTGTTGTTGTTATGGAGGCAGGTACTCAATAGCAGTTCTCTCATCCAGCTTTTTTTTTTAAACTAACATAGATGTGAATGGGAGGGGGCATCACTCCATTCAGCCATCCATTTCATTGCATTAAGAGGCTTAGATTTCAGCGGACTGACCAAGGTTATGAGGCTACAGATAATCCACCAAATATAGAAAAATACTCCACTAGCAGCCAAACCACAAGTATCCCGGAGACTGACGGCACCCAAACCCGTAGTCCCTGTTGGCAAACCCAGCAGCTAATTGAGCCGGACTGTTTGAATAGCTGAGGGTAACACAAAAGGAGGGCAGTGTGTCTGCAGGTTTGTCCCAGGGAAGCAAAATTCTTCCGCCTGGCACACCTCCACCATTCCTCCACCCCCATCCCAGTAAGTGTGCTCTGGTTGCAAACAGGAGGAACATTTATTGTCAACATGAAACATCCTCCGACATGACACCCACCCCCCCCCATACTTATGCAAAAGTGTCTAAAACGAATGTGGGCAGCTTGAACAAAAAAGGTGTCATCATCAATTCAGACAAAACCTGCCTGTGAGTCACAGGCGCCTTTAAAAAAACTGTGCTTTAGTGTTTTTCTGAACAAAAAAAGGTTCAACACACATGCATAACAATTCAATGTCAACCAAATTCTTTTGTCCTAAATGTGTACTCCAATATTCTGCGTTCCAGGATGTTTTTGTGCTCTGTTAATGTTTCTTACCTGGCTGCCCTCTTTCTGCCAGAAGATGGCAGGTGGAGGGTTTCCTGTTGTGCCACACTGGAAGGTGACGCTCCTCCCCTGGGTGGCAATCTGGTCTCGGGGCTTTGTAGCAATCTGTGGCGGTACTGGGAGTAAAAAGGGACAGCGAACATCCATTAGAGGGCTTGCTTCTGCATGAAAAATACATTTGTCTTTTTTTTTTTTTTTTTTTTTACAAAGCTAACAACCTAATTCCTCAGTCTGGTGGGCGGGGTGGTGCTAAATGGAAAATGGAAAATTACAGAAGTCAAAGAAGCAAAAAAAAAAAAAAAAAAAAAAGACTTGCATTTCAAATTGGAGGTTTTTTTCTAATAATAAAGCCTCTCGTGAGGAACATGCTGTTACATTGAAACTGGCAGTACTGATGCGTCATGGCGTTAGCAGACTTTTGAAGTTGGAGCAGGTCCTACTTTTTGTACACTTGAGAAGTCAAGTGCCTTTCCAATCACAGGGTGCAAGGGGAATGCTACAATTATCGAGCCATGTGAGATGATTCACATGTTTGTAAGAAAAAATGGGATGAATAAAAAAATAAGTAGAAAAATAAGGGTGAATGGCTGCATTTGCTGCAATGGAATATTCATCCACTCCATTTTTATCACCCCAAACAAATAGAAAAACACAATTACAGCACAATCCAGTCTCATCCTGATGACATTTTACATTGTTATTTTTAGAAAGGTCTACATGAAGCTGCCAATTTCTGCCACGGATCAGATCCCGTCATAATCCACGCCAACATCCTCTGCAAATTCACACTGACCACCAGCTAAACCTCCGCTCGGTGTAATTGGCTGAAACTTTTCTCCAGCCTGCGTTCGCCTTCTCTTCAAACCTCTGCTCCATGTGTTTGTGCCCTCACACCGGCAAAAAACAATCATCTCTTCTGCGGGGTTTCCTCCAGCTTCCAGCTCAAATCTTTTTCTGACAAACATCAAACATGCGAGTAATCTAAATGGATTCTGGAGCAACATGAGTAATGCTTAAACACGTATTTGGCCACAGACAGGAGAGAAGTGAATCGTCTGTGATGTGGCTCGTTCTCACAGAGAAACACTCTAATCAACATCAAAGCCACGTGAGATGTTTTTGTGAATTCTGTTTTTTTTTCTTCTGATAACATCTTTCAGCAAATGTGATGTTCACTCACACACAAAATGAGATTTTTATTTTTTATCATGAATTTTGACACTTCCTCGTCACAGGATGTGGAGGTCTGATGAGGGTAACAGAGTGTGACTGCAGAAACAGTCGCTCATTGTTTATCTGTTAGTTTTTTTCTGTTTACCATCTGATAAAAGGACTAAATCTATGATCTACTGTCAAAGGTAACAAAGTAAAGGAAGTGAAGAAACTGTAGGTGGCCTTTTTTTTAAAGGGAAGTCAATCACTGTAAAATCTTTGTGTAAAATAACCCAAAGTTACAGCGGAAATGAAAATAATTCAAAAAACATTTTTATCTTCTTTTGATAATTAATAAAAAAAAATAATCTTAGAGAATCTAAGAAAGTTTATCTTCTGAGTTTCTAAAGTTAATTTGAAAATTTTTCTTTGCTCATTTCGGGTAGCACCAAGTAACAGCAACCAAATGAAATAAAATAAAATGAAATGAAATAAAATAAAATAAAATAAAATAAAATAAAAAAAACTGTGGTCAAATATGACTGCTTCGGTTTTCTGTTTTTATTGTTCTAATTTTTAACACATTTATGCACAAATGACAGTGTGACTTGATTGACAGCTCCTTTTTTTCATTCCCACGACTAGAGTTATGTGTTTTTCAGCATTTTTAGGCTTTATCACAAAAATTACTTCATGGAATGGCAAAAAAATTGAATTAAATGAGCTGAATCAAAACCACTGATTCATGCTATCACACTTTTTTAACCTTTATAAATAGTCAATTGATCAATTATGTGTTTGGACATGAAACTATTATCATTTGCAGAGGCAGTCAGTGCATTTCAGAGCTGAAACCATTCTCATTCACGTTAGCTATTTTATTTCTAAACCCTCCTGTTATATACGAATATTGTTTTATGGATTAATTCCATCATAAATAGAATATTTAAATAGACTGAATTAACTAAAATTGCACATATTGTAAAAACAAACTCTTTCAGTGCAAGTCTCCTCCCACTGCAACAGCTGCAACAAACATCAAAGCAGAATTGACCACTCATTAAACTTGAAATAAGCATTTTTATTTACAGCAAATCTAACCTATTTAGAGATGAACTCCATGAAGGAAGTCCAGGAGATCAGTGGTAGATTTACAAGCAAAATTCTGTCTGACAGTCTGTTCTTCTCAGCTCAGACTGATCACGGGAAGTTTTTCTGGTTTTTCTGTATGAGCATAGGGCAGACTTTCATGAACCTAGCAACAAGTGAGGGGCTAAAATCTGATTGGATAGAAATTTTCATGTGAAAAAAACAGTCTGATAGTAGCGCAGCTGGGGCGTAGGGACCTAAGATATATTTTGGACAGATATATATATATATATATATATTTAACATTTCTCTGTAATTAAGATACTTCTTTTCAGGCTTTGCAGGCCCTGACGGCACGCCACTGATCATTTGAAGGGGTGTCACGGTTAATCGATGAATTGATTTATCCAACCAGATTGATCTGTCTGAAACAAATTGTTGATGGAATCTAATCGAATAAACCTATACCATCATAAAATCATTTCAAAATGAAACAAATAGATCTATAATTGATTTTGGATAACACTATTTGGGTTGAAACACTGCAAGTTTATTTTACTATAACATAAAAATGACAAAGTACCATCAAAACAGACAGCACACATGTGACAGCAGCAAAAATGATAAATCCATCATTACAGTCCAATGTATGGAAACACGAAATTTGGTAAAGACATGTGACCATACAGTGTGATAGAATGTTCTAATAACTCTATTTCTATTATTTTGATGTGGAAAAACAACAATGGGCTGAACTTTCTGAAACTAAAATATGAATTAATTTGACATTAATTCTAGTTTACTTGTACATAAGTTTAATTCACTCTTAATTATTTTACAGGGCTGAGTCACACTGGTTGAAGTTTTGGCTAAAGACGCCCCAGATTGATTTCAAATCAGTGAATCAGATCTTTCAAAATGAAATAATATCGACTATGAATCATATTGACAATCACAATTATGAATGAATCGTTAAAATGAATCGTTACACCCTTAATCATTTGTCCCATGTTGGCTATTGGCTAAATAAAATGACCTTTTCCCTAGATGGATAACAAGACTCATCAATTCTTCCACTTTTTTTTTTTAATAAATCCTTTGACATTTCTTGAAATGTCAAAGGATTTCACAAAATCACTAAAGTATAGATCAAGTAAATAAAAGAGTAGATTTTTCATTTTTTAAGAGAGGACTAGTCTATGCACTAGGTTTTGTTTCACACTTATAAATAATAAGAAACCTGTCATAAAAATAGTTTATTCGGTTCTTCTATTTTAGTCATTTTCTCTGAGGTTCTGGGATGTCCAGGGTTCCCAAACTGGAGGGCAAATGTCACAGATTAGAGATAGACCATGAATAATGCATGTTTTCATGCTACTGATATTATATAGGGGTTTAATAGAACTATTTTTTACCGTTTCTGTAGTTGAGATTTCAATTTATTTTATTTATTTAGCATATTAACGACAAGACATGCCCATTTATGGTCAAAGTCAACACATTTACATGATAAAACATACAATAACAACCCATCTTCAATGAGATATAATGAGACTGTCCAGTGTTGTGCAGAAATTCACTTTCAAGTTCAAGCAAACACCTGAGTGGGGCATTTTCAGAATAAAGTTGCGCTGCCCTTTTTTTGTATTTGTTCTCAGATCCACTTACAACATAACCAAGAAGGTGTCAGTGCTTGACTATATAAATCACGCACTCCTATTCCCAGGAGTTAAAGTTGTGCAATCAGAGAAGCAGAATCCCATCAAGCATGTTTGTGGGGCTTAAGCAGCACTATTCTGCTGCATCTGCAGCTCAGCTGTGGGTTTCAGAAGCTTAAGGCTGCATGTGACAGCTACTATATGAAAATAATAAGAAAGACTTATGATATTTGAAAAAAAAAAATACTATAAAAGTTAAAGGAAAAATACAAGGAGAGAGGGAGAGATCAAATGTGTTTGTATTTTTGCACATGTGAGGGTGTGCTGAATCGAGCTATTTTATTTTGAAAGTCAACTTATATCTTCTATCTTTCTTGTGGCTGAACAGGTCTATACATAGCGTTTTTTTTTTTTACTTTTGAGCTGCTATTACTACCGCTGGAGCTGTGAGAAAGGCCTGATGGAGAAAAAATAAAACTTATTTAATTACTTGGCCAAATCTGTATGGAAGCGTATTGTATTTGGAAAAAAATACGACAAAAACGCCTGTTAAAAACAATAAAAAGTCATTGATTTGAAACATGCATTTCTGAGACCCATTTTCAAACCAATGCATTCATGAACATGTGGACACTCTCTGACTTGTGTTTAACTTTCTACAGTTTGCACAAAATGAGTGTTAAGATTTATTTAATTAATATTTTTGAAGAAAAATGTTTTAGAAACAATTGTTTCCTTTTTATAAAATGTTTAAGCAACAAAAAAAACCTTTTTATTTCAATCCTTAATGTTTTTCTGTGCACATCTCAGATTTTTTGCTGGTCTTAATACTCAAAGTTCCACTCTGACCTATTTTCAAAGCGTCTTTTAAATTTGATTATGCTATTTTTAGCCAAAAAGAAAAAAAACTGTTGTTTTCTAGGACATAGTTTCTGCAGAGCGGCAGGGGTTCAGCAGACTGGTGTGGGCAGGAATGAGTAAGCCATTCCTCATTTCCCATCATCCCTTTGTTTACTGTCTCCCACTAACCTCACAACCCCAACCTAACATTAGCAGTGCAACAAAAGTAGCGAGCAATATTGAGCTATCCAGCCGTACAGTTTTGAGCCAAATGCCAGCTCAGGCGAGACAAACAAAGATGTTAAAGGATCTATTTGTGCATGGATCAGAATGTAGCGGAACAGGAAGGTAGTGATCCACCGATTGTAGTTTCTCAACTACAAGCTTTTTCAAGCTGCATGTTTTTTTGTCTGCTCCTGATTCGCAACGATTTGAAAAAAGAAAAACTCAGAAATGTAATTTTAATTGTCACTTTCTTTATATATCCTCCATTATGAGAGAAATAGCACAAGAAACACAATTTTAATTGGAGTGGGTCTTTAAGAGGAACAGTTTCACAGCCATCTGTCAAAACATATGTGCTCATCCATCGTCATGTTTAGGTTAAATGCTTGGCAATGCCAGTTAGCATCTGTATTTAAGCAGCAGACATTATGGTTGTGTTTGACGACCGTTGAGCTGCATTACTGCAGAAAAGGATTTACATGGTGTAACATTACCCTGACACACTCTGATCCACGCAGTGGATGTGTGTGTCTGTGTGTGTGAAAGAGGAGTCTTTAATCTGCTGTACATTAAGTCACTCTGACTGAGGCACACTAAATGCCTGACTGCAGCAACAAGCATGTTGTCAACATGTCAGCATCTAATGGAAGGACTTATTACCACCACTAAGCTCTGATTGTTGCTTTTTAAAACCCTTTAAAAATACCACGGAAAAAGGGAGAAAAAAACGGAAAAAGCTAGATTTTTTCTTGATTTACTCAAGAAATGCCTCTTTTTCGATAAAAAAAAAATACACAGGGAGTGAACTTCTAGTAATAATAGAGGAACTTGAAAAATAAAATGGATCATTAATGAAACAGACAAGAAAGACTGAGCAGCAAAACAAAGAAGACATTTTAAAAAATACACAAAACTCCTGCTTTGGGGTTTTGTTTCACTGATAAAGGCTTAGTGGATGAAGTCATCTCTCTGTGTTTAATTCAAAGCAAAGAAAAAGCGACACTAAAGTAGAAAGAGGAAGGAGATAAAGAGACAGAGGGGAAAAGAGGGAGAGTCATGTCTTATTAATACTGTGACTGCTCTCTGGCAGTGAGTTAAAGCACACAACCACCAAACATCTGTCAAATGGCGTAATCCATACGGTTTAGCATAAGCTCCTGGCACCACCCCTGGACTGGCACACAAACTCAGATGTAAAAAACCCAACCGAACATTGGGCGCTGACATGTGCGCAGACTGCTGATCGATGCAGTTGTGCTGCATGAACGCGTGCGAGCCTGTTCTCGTGTGGTCCTCACCGTGGACCTGCAGCATGGCAGACACCGACGTTTTGCCCACGCTGTTCTCAGATGTGCAGGTGTACGTCCCTTCATCCTGCTCTTTCACTCGGAACAAGCGCAGGTTGTTGCCGTTGCGGATTTCAAACCTGAGGATGAAGAAATTAGCATTTTGAGAGCTGCAAAAACAGGCACAAAAATCCCCAAAAATAATGTTATTTCAGAATTATTCATTTCTTTACCATTGATGGTGAATTTTACCTTCACCAACTAGGATTTTGTTGTCATATAACCAGTTTAAAGATAAAGAAAATAAAGCATAAATATAAAAAACCTGCTGTCAGGATTGTCTGTTATAGTTAGATAGAATTCTGCAGAAATCAGTGCCTCAGATTTGATCATCAAATGGGTTAACGGAATATTTGCAAATCAAGAAACAGTCGCCGTTAACTGAAAGTGTTGAATGCTTTTCCATTTAGCTGCATGAAAACAACATTTTATCTCCAAAGAGCCAACAAAAAAAAACTGAATATAAATATAATTAAGTTGTCAGTGTCTTTGCAAACATAAAATGTTTGATCCCTTTTTTTTCATTAACCCTAGCGGCAAAAAAAGAAAAAGCTAGAAGAAAAAACACGATAAAAGATAAGAAAGTCAGAGACGAAAAGAAAAAAATTAATGAAAAATAATATTTACATAGAGTCCCAATGAACTTCCATTCATCGCGGCTGATTCATCTGAATTTACACTTGTTTTCCAATCATTGCTGTAAGGGCTGGTTGATTATGAGGAGTCCAGTTGCTCAAAATAAACATACATTCAACTAAATATCCTTTCTGTATAAAACTTAAGGTCAAAACATGTTTATTTTATGATTTCATGGTTCCAAGTTTATAAGACTAGAAGAATGAAGGACACCACTGTTCAAACAAATATACAAAACATCTCTTTTGGGGGGGGGGGGGTCAAATAATTTGAGAGGTTGCAGATGAAACACAACCTTGCACCAATAAAATTCAAAGCTGCTCAGAATTTCTGTTAAAACTTTCTACAGAAAGATTTGAGTCAGCTGCTTTAACTAAATGTGAATATTTCTTTGAAAATTAGTTTTTATTCTACATAAAAACCAACAATTGCAGATTCCTTAAAATTGTGTATTTTTCAACTTATTATCCAACATTTTTAAAACAGAATTAATTTTTATCTTTTGTGTTTTTGGTAAAGGAAAGTCTTCATGTGCAAAATGATATATTACTTGATAAACTCAGTAAATACATTTGTCTATTTCAACAATAGACAACAGTAATAAAAAACACCAACTCAAATCTTTGCAATATAACTTGTGGAGTACCGCAAGGGTCTGTCTTAGGACCAAAGTAATTCAATCTGTATATTAATGTCGTTTTAGTGCATTGCAAAGGTTAGATGATATGCTGATGACACAACTCTCATGTAGGCAATGATTAAAAAATCTTTTTCTTCAATTTAAAGCTTTTATTGTGCACAGAGCTCCTAAAGAGACACACAAAAAAAATCTAAGTAAAAAAAAAAAACAAAAAAAAAAAAACAACATACTATCCATGCAGTGAGCACCAGATACTAACCGTTGTGCGTCAGATACTAAACTGTTCAGCACCAGTTATTAATTTCTTTTTACTTCAGTGTCCCCTTTAGGGGATAAAAAATGAAAAACATTTTTATCTATTAGCTTTTTCAAAACAAAATGCTATTTTTCTCTCTTCTTTGTGTTTGAAAGATTTAAAAATACTATTTCAATGTATTTATCTTTAAAGGACGGGTTATTTTTTTTACATAAAATCTGTCTTGTGCAGACAAAAAAAGATGTATTTTTTTATTTCTAGAAAGCCACTAATTCATGGTTGATGTATAAAGTTCTCATTAATTTACATGACAAAACAGAACTCGTAATGTAAATTAAAATAATATTCTCCATGAGCACACACATGCTTACATCTCTAATACAGTAATTACAAATCTCACGTTTTCTGGGTCACTATCTTTACACTTCCTATTGATGAGTGCTCATGCCTGTCACTCTCACCTCCCACGGGGAAGCTCTCCTCCCTCCCGCTGCCATCGCACAGTGGGAGCGGGATCCCCATGAACCTCGCATGTGAAGTCCACCGTCTCTTCCTCCATCACCACCTGGTTCACGGGCCTCCGAACCAGCACCGGGCGCTCTGCGGGAACCACAGAGGCATCAACACGGGCACTGCTTTTTTTAAAAAACATTATGGACACAAACATCTGAAGCTCACCATACACCACCAGCTCTGCAGGATCGCTGTCTCTCTCACCAACCATGTTGGTGCCCACACACACATACATGCCAGCGTCACTCTTTTTGGTGTGAGAGATCATCAGCTGGCCTCCTTGCATCTGAAAGAAATCAGTGACACCCTTTCAGCCTTTTGGCCCCAAAATTCAAATTCAGTTTCTGCAGTTTATTACACTTGCAGATTGCATATAGTTTAGGGCAAGGTTGTTCATGGGTTAAATGGTCCCTCACTACAGCTTCTGTTAACATTCTTGACCAGCTTCAGCTCGTCAGCGCCGACATCTTTGAAAAAACCTTTCAACAGTCCCTGATTGTGCCACGCCGTTGATTTTACACATGAGAGGACAGGACGACAGTGACACTGAGAGTCAGAGACATTTTCCAGATCGCAGCAGGCAAGACGTCTGCACAGAATTATAGTGTTTTGAAACCATTGTCAGTCAAAATGAGTGTCCGCCCTTGTATAATGGATGTTTGCATGCCTACTCAAGGTCAGTAGCGCAGGGAGAGGAGCACAAGCTGAAGACTTTCCACCGAGACCAACAGTGACTCCATGTCTAAACCGATGACAGCTGTGATGGCCACTCCCCCAAAAGAAGAAGAAATGTTTGATTGTTTAGTCATTTTCAAACTTTTTCACCATTTTATGAAGACCCAAATCTGTCACCAGCGAAATTCTTAGTCAAATGATCATAAAATTTTTACTGGTTGAATTATTAACCACATGGCCTCCAGTGGTTTTCAGTAAGAACTACAATTTTAACCACAGTTAACTGAATACTTGAACATCATTGTAATGACAGTTCATGTTTTTTAGGATTCACTGATTTATTTATGCATGGAGATCAGAAAAATATCAGCAAAATGTCATAAAAATGTACCCGATCATTTTGACCTCTTTTCAGTTTATTCTCTTTCACATCAAAATGAGAAAACTGAACATTTATGAAGTAATTCATCTAAGATATTTTCAAACAGTGACCCTTGAGCGTTCATTTGCAGACATAAAAAGCAAATAGAAAATCTGTAAACTTTGTAAATGCATAAATGGATGTTGTTAAAGCTAAATTGATCTCTTAAATCTCAGTTGCATTAACTTTTAACTGTTTTCATCATAAACGAGAACATTAAATCAAATCATCCACATGGGCTACTAACATTTATATGAACATGTTTTATCCACAACCAATGATTTCATTTGTTTTTTATAGCTTAGTGATCATTTGAGCTGTTTTAAAATCTTAGATTTAAGAAAAGTTGCAATTTTTTGGTGATGATGAAAATCTAATTAACTATATTCACTATATGTTACTGAAAAAAAGTAAAACATTGAAGCAATGAGCACAACTTCTGTCATTTTTACATTTAAAATTATTAGTTTTGATCAAATAAAAAAATGAGTTAATGGTTTATTTAACTTCAAAATATAAGTTGATAAAAACTCATATTTTTAAGTAAGTGTAACACATTACAGAGCTTTTGATCATTGATTCAGGGTTTCACTTTTGACGTCAGACCTTAACAGTTTTGAATGTCAATTAAAACAGCACCTTGTTAGAATGGCTTTTAATGCTCAGTAGTCGGTGGCTTTTTATTTTATTTAATTTGTTTTATTCTATTCTTATTTGTCTTTTATGAATTTTAATGCAGACTGCTTTTGTGATTTTATTCCATTTTTCAATCAAATGACAAATAATCCTGAACATGTCAACAATTTGATTTTCCTCTGGCACCACATACTTCTTATAGACTCTATTCTATCCAAATTAGCCGACTACATCACTTTTTAAAAAATTCATTAACAGAAACGGAAGTTGTGATATTTGTTGTTTTAGCATTATTCAGTGGTACATTATTTCTTTAAAAACGAATAATTTAGATTTTTTTTTAAATCCACAGTGAAAACTGAATCTTAAGAAAGTAAAAAGGACCTTTGTTCAAAGAAAAAAATTCTGTCTTGCAAGAAAAATAATAAGAAAGTTTTTTTTAATAGCAAAATAATATTAACTTGACAAAACGTATCTTAGTGACTAGAAGTGTTCTCCTAAAATAACAATACTTGGAAAGTCAATTTTTCTTACCCATTGGCAGATTATTATTATTATTTTTTTTTTACTTATTTCAAGAAAATCTGCCAATGGAATAATCATTTTTTATTTATTTTTGCAGATTTTACCAAAGATCAGCACTGTATACATGCGAGGTACTCATAAGTATTTGCATTTATAAAACAAAATCGTACCTTATCGTTTTGAAAAAAATGCTCGGCAAATGTTCATTGGTGGAGTTAACTTTTGAAAAGTTTGATCTGTTTTAGGACAAAATAAAAAAATAGAATTTAGCTGATTAATTCACCCTAACTATTGTAGCAGAGGTGGTTCTGTTGAGTGCGCCTTTGAGTTGAACTCACAGAGATGCGGTCGTCTTTGGTGCTGACGCGGGCGTTGTTGCGTTTCCAGGACACGGAGGGCTCAGGGTGACCTCGCGGAGGCACGCACTCCAGCACGGCGGGCTCACCAGCAGCCACCACCACGTCACTCGGTGCCTGCCGAAAGTCATCTCTCAGAACTGAGGAGACAGACACAAATCAAATTAGCCTGATGGCCCCTCCCTCTGCGTACGTCTGATGTAGTTTAACATAGCAAGAAGCAAAAAATGACCTCCTATACACATCTATATATGTATTTAAAATGTTTTTTGAGGAAAATGACCACAGTGACAGAGTTCATCTCTGTGTTAGCATGAGCATGACTGCTCAAATCCTCTCAATGTTCTCGTTAGACTGGCAGTTTTGAGGCTTCCCAAGTCTGCGCCCTTCTCCGCTGTCTGTCCTGTCAGAGCAGATGAATAATGCACGTCCCTCAGCCGAACATGAAGAAAACAAATAATATTGCATCCATAATTCAGCCCCTGTGTGTGTGGGGGTAGAAATGAGATGCTCCTGCATTAAAGAGAGGGGGGGTTGAGTCTGTGATTTTGAATCGTACAAACCCGTGACACCACTCTGACTCAACCGAAATGAGAAAACCGATTCTCGTGTCAGCCCTGAAGTCTGAGCCCGCACCGCCCTGTGGAGGTGGACAGGATGAGAGCTCTGACACGGTGACCTTTGATATCCTCTAATCTTCTGCTGCAACTGTCAGATGAAAGCGTGGCACTGAACTGTGAACTGAGCCTTCTCCAGAGACTTCCTGTACAATGGAAACTCATTCTTGGACAATGACAGGCTCACACTCACAGACGCTCCACACGGATTCTTCGGTGACGGTAGCCCACATACTTCCGTCTGCAGATCTTCTTTTTTTTTAAATTAAGGAGTATCATCCCAATATAATCAATAACTGCAGTCTCCTTTTACAATGTCATGAATATTTTAGTGACCCTTGCTGCTGCAACGATTAAATGTCTTGGGCTTTTTTGTCAGTGTGCAATATGTGGCAAGATAGTCAATGTTAACACAAATGAAGTCCAATCAGCAACAAAGTTTGATTATCTAGGAAATCACGTTTACGTGCACAGCAGCAGGTATCAACACCCGTCACTCACTTTGACTTGTTAATCTGATTTTTTTTAAAATCAAAAATCCAAAGATTTAACCTATAATAAATGTATTTTTAGTGAAGAAGATTCAATCAAACACACAAAAATGAATTTACATTTCAAGACTTTAGTAAAAGATTAATAAGAGTTCACTCAAATTGTTGTTGTGTGTGTCTTATACTTCAAATTCACTGCCTTATATGGCAAGCAATAGGTATTATAAATCACCAAGATAAACACAATCAACAAAGGCGTTTTGGGCATCAAAAATATAGTTTTTACAGACATTTTCAACTTTACATAATATTTTATACCTGCCTGTGTTGGCCCAAGGTGGATGTAAAAAGCAGTGTTTCATTGCATTCAAAACCACACATTCAAAACTCCATTTTATTCTGTCCCGTACATGTGTCGAAACTGACGTTTTAGTTGAATAAAGAGACTAAAGTTGGTAGTCCACTGGTTAGCTGCCGTGAAAAGGACCAAAAATAATGATGGTTTATATTTTTCCTGTGCAGGAATTCTGTTTTTGATTCCAAAAACTTTTTCGGACTTGTTTTTGATCAACAAAATGCTGTTGTTTACTGTGTTTTTCCAGGTGATTTATGGTACCTTTTATTTGCCATAAAAACAAGCAATCCCCGAAATATGCTGACCGCCTAGCCCGATGCAAAAACGCACCACAGGACCTCTGATCACGCCTGTACATTGACCTGACGTTGTAATTGAAGGCTCCTCAGACCGAATTGTGAATCATGAATCGTCAAATTCCTGTTTCTCTTGTGCTAACTTTATTATATCTAATATTTTGTTTATATTTAGTAAAAAGCTAACTGAAAGTAAGCTGAATGTAACTAAGTAGCCCAAATCTACATGAAATATGATCAAATACAGAAAAATGGAGAGGACTAGTGAAAATAAAGTAAATGTAGAATCAGCTATAATATTGTTGGAATCAGGCTGTTTCCACCAACACAACACAACTATGAGCTAAAGCCATAAAACTCAACTCCCACCGCAAAAACAGTTCAGCACAACAATAAAAAATGGATCCAAATGCTGCTGGTGGGAGCCCCGAGTTCTGCTCTGTCAGGCTTTCAAAAGAACAGCTCAGCAAATAAGGACCTGAATGAAAGCGATAGAGACGGAATAAGACGAGGCATCCATTTGGACAAAACCCAAACCTGACAAGCACCTGCAGCAGAGCTGCAGATGAGGATCCAGAGGAGCTCAGAGGCGAGAGTGAAAAGATGCTGCGCACAACACCATCTTAGGAGGGAAATACATCAGACGCGTGTAGCAAGACACCTACAACCATCTCAGACTGATGCATAACATTGACACATTTAAAAAGGAAAAATGTAAAAATGTGCTCAATTGTAATTTTTTAAACATTATTTCAGGACATGTCAGAAAATCTATTTGGATCAAACATTTTTTCTTTCATAGCGTTTTAACTTAAAATATAAAAAAAATATTAACACTTTATAAGATTCCTTAACCATCTTTATTAACACATTAATACACATCATTAATGTGTTTATAAGATGTTAATAAGGAATTTATTAGCACAATAAGCTGAATAAAGTTTTTTTTTAACATACTAAGTCATACTCATTAACATCCAAAGTTAGGCCATATTAATAAGCTGCTTACAAGCTTAACAAATGTATTAACTATCTTTGTGAGCATTATATTTTGTATATTTCTGCACCTCATCTAAAGTGTAACCACATTTTTCTTCACATATGACATATCAAGTGGAAGAACCACTGCAAAATAAAATATTTATTGTGTCAACATACAGCTTCAAGTATTATTTATTCCATTTTTATTTATTTACCAAAGTGTAAAAATCCTCACATTACAGCTCATAGTGGGAATAAGAAGTCAATTCTTCTTTTACAGATGATTATAAGGAGATTTCACTTTTTTTCCAAGAATGTTATTATTGACAACTGGTCCTTATCCTTCCACTTTTTTTGTGTTGAAATGATGAAGTCGTAAAGTTTTTTCTCCCCAGTTGTTTTGCAGAACTTTGCATCACCCAATCAGCTGGTAAAACTGTTCATAGTTGACATTTTAAATGAGCTAAAAATAAAGTTTGCACCTGTGAGCCCGTGCTGTCTTTGTTTTAGCACCCAGAAACTCATCATGCTGATGAAACCTCTCGGCAACCGCTGTCACTTTGGTCAACCGACGGCATAAATTTACCCCTGAGTTTGGTCCCAAACAATTAAGAGAAAGTTATGAAGAATTTGTCAAGATGCCAGAAATTTTCACCCTCTAAACAAAATGAGTTTAGTAAATCGCCTTAAAATACTGAGCTTGTTTCACACCTTCCAGTCCTTTAAGCTTTTCTTGAAATTCACTTTTGTGTGTGCTTAACCTAAACAAGTTCTATTTAAACTGGCAAAGCCAAAATTCAAAATGTTGTGTCAGGAAGCTGTGGTGAAAGACCGAATATACAGGAACCAGGTTGATGGCAGAAACTCAAATCTGAGTAAACTTAAATATGAAAAAAGGGGGAAAAGCAGATGACCCGATGAAGAAGAACTGAAAACCAGACATTTAAATACACAGAAAGTGGTGGTGACAGTCAACTGGTGGGGACAAAGACTTAAAAACAGAACATCACAAAAACCAAGGCAATATCTATTCAACCATGTCCTGAACCATCCCTTTTGGAGTCATGGGGTTGCTGGGGCCTATCCCAGTAACTGTGGGGCTAGTACTCCCTGAACAGGTTAAAAGACTGTTGCAGGGTCATGCATTCACCTTTAGATTCAGAATGCCTATGAAGCATGTTATTTGAAGAAAACCCAGGCATGCACTCAGAGAGCATGTAAACTCCACACAAAAAGGTCCCAACTGGGATTTGAACCTAGGCTTTCTTAATATAAGGCAAGAGCGAAAACACTGCACCACCGTGCAGCTACTGAGGAATTCAAACTGACAAAAGGGTGGAATCCTCATACAAAGTACAGTAAAAGTGAAAATACATTTAGTTGTATTATTACTGATAATGCTAAAAAACATAAATACAAATTGTAGAAGTCACATTTTTAGATCAACAGGGTTTCTTTTTGTTCCATTTTATGAAGTATTGCTGTGTTTCTCAAATGATTCTAACTTTACTGTTTCCTTTCTTTACATATCACTGCTATCTTTAACACAAAAATAAACTGAAAGAAATTTAACATACAACGAGGAAGAAAACACAGAAATACAAAAACATTTTAAGAAATGATGGTAATTCTCCAAAAAAGAAAAGAACACTTTTTAATGTATTATTAAAATGGTAAACAAAATAATAAAATAAAGAACATAAAACTAAAGAAGTGCAAAACAATTGAAAAATAATTCAGCATCTAATAAAATCCTGGATTGACAAAAAAAAATATGAATGAATGTCTGACTGGCTAAAGCTACACACTGGGCATGTGACACATGTTCAAAAATAAGCTAAACATGGTAAACGCGCTATACAAGGGTTCTTGAACATGTATTTAGCCTATGGTGTTCACACTGGAGAAGCAGGGAGGGGCTTCCTCTTCTTTTTTGACTGTTTATTAGCACATGTCCACCATCTACAGTTAGAAGAGGTTTGATGCAAATCTCACGAATCTTGCTCCACGCTGATTCCGATTTTTACCATGATCCGGGTGAATATAGTGTTCACGTGTCATTATTAGCAGTTTCACATATTTGCAGATTTTTTTTCAGTCTCGTGTCTCTTCCGGTTCATCACAAAAACAAACAAAACTCAAGATGCTTGTATTAAAGTTTCTGAGGTTCTGAGGTGTATCTCCGCCCCCGGAGGGGAGATAAAGAGCATGCTGGCCTGTCGGGGGGTGTAAATGTAGCTTTAAGAATGTCCCCGTTTTGCAAAGATAGGAGTCAGATCTCCACAACAGTCCACTAGAACATGATAAAGCTGGTGACTTTCTCTTTCTAAGAGCCGGATGGGAACAACTACCTGTTTAGTAGCCATTTCAGCATCAAACTTCCTTTACAAGCTTTTGCGATCAAATAGCATCTCTCCTCATTATGCTGCTGCCTCCCCAGGACACCACACCATGAAAGAAGCTGATGATGGGTTTGTTTGGGGTTTTTTGTATTGTTTTCTCTACAATCTGCCTGAAATTGCTTCATGTTGTCACCCAGGTTTAAAAAAAAATACTGAAAATAAACTGGCAGAAAGAAAAAAATCCTAAAAGAGGGAAGAATGATTCAGTGTTTGTCTGCAGACTTCATCTCGTGCCTATCAGAAAAGTCTCAAACATTTGTACAAATCTTACAAAAAATCAGTTTTTAATTTCACACTACTTGAAAAGAACGATCGACCAAAAGTCTGTTCAAATCTGAAAGGGACGTACAAACACATTTGTGGGCAGATAATGATTCAAACTAACCACATGTGAACAGCAACATTCTTTAAAAAAAACAAATCTAACTGAGCAAACAGCTTTCTTTTAGGCCTGAACTTAGTTCATCTCAGCTTATCTTTCTGCCTCGTTCACAAGAACTGTGGCTTTAAAAGGAACTTTGAAGAAATCAGAGTTTCCCTTTTATTCAGCAAGAATTTTTTTTTTTTTTTTTTGCTATGTGGTGCTTCAGCGTGCCTCAAACAAAAGTTCAAAGCATTTAAAGCTCATAACCTTTTAGAAATGGTGAAATATATGGTCCAGTTGAGGCTGTATAAACAAAGACTGAGTGAGAAGACTCATTAAAGGATGTAATAAGCAGTTTTAAGACGGAGCAGGTAGGAGTTTTGAAGCGAATTCGTGCTCTAGAATAGCTTCACCAAATGACTTGTGTTCACTTGGATGCCCGTTTGAAATGCTCTGCAGAGCTGATTGAGAAGGCTGCATTATTTTTAGACCTCTGACTGTAGGGCCTGGCTGGAGCAACACGGAGATCTTTGTTTTCATGCCATGGTGACTGAAGTGTAAAAGTAACGACCAGGCAGTTAATCCCCGAACACTCGCGCACACCCACAAAAACGCATTTGAATCTCACAGTCCCTCAGCGCAAACCCCCTAAAAGTGGGACATTTGAGGGCTGAAACGTGTCAGAGAGCAGACGCCTGACTTTACAAGCTCAGAAATTTCCTTTGAAGCTGCATGAAGCTGATGCGATCCTTTCCTGCTCCGGCTTTTAAACTGCCTGACGTCTACTACTCTATAGTGAGACAAAGTCCCCTTCCCGAGGGGTTGCTGTCCTCTGCAACGTCCCAGACATAACACGAGCGGGTTTGCAGAGTAATCTCTCTTCTCGCCGTGGCCAGTCCACACCGAGTTCAGACAGGCAGAACAGTTACTGAGGTTTTCACCCCGCTTCTGCACAGACAAATCCTCACGTTCCCTCAGGGCAGCGTTAACAA
>NC_050524.1:13108006-13143247 GCF_002922805.2 Oryzias melastigma | reverse complement strand
TAGGACATTTAATCTCCAGGTGAATATTTATTGTTTCAAAGTGACATTTCTCTTTAGACAAACCTAAAGATCTGTTTATGTTTTCATCAAAACTAACAAGGAAACAGAGAAGTCATTATTTAGTTATTTTAACTTTTAAATGCTTATCAAAACAGTCAGATTCCTGACATTGATGCTACAAGGATCTGAAAAAAAATGATAATACAAAATGCTCCAGAGTGCCCCATGTTATTGTTCGCCAAACTGCAAAATCTGCCTTTGGACACAATGCCAGCCCACACCAGACAGCAACAGGGATAGCTGTGAGGCTACGATGCTGGACCCCAAGCAAGGGCGAGCACCACGGCAACAACCACTGACCAAACCGGTAAGCCGTGGTACAAAAGATCGTTTTCTAGGACATAGTATCTGCAGAGCGGCAGGACTTCATACATTAATTTCTTCCCTTTTGATTTAATTTCAAGAAGTTTTTATTTTAATAAATTATTTTCCATTTAAATAGAAATATTATCCTAATTCTGTTTTTTTATGTTTATCAAATAATTAAAAAATGTAAAATTCCCAAAAAAAACATTTATGGCAAAAAATAAAAAAACATTGAAATTTTGAGATTCATGTCCCATCCACTGCATTTATGAAAAATATTAATATTGGTATCAATATTTGTGATGTTGACTGGCATCAGTATCGCCCAACCCTAATTTGAAAAACAAAATACTCAGAAATGCAATTTTAAGCTTAATTTTCTTAATATATGTCCACTATCATAGGAAAATGCCACAAAAAACATGTTGAAAACACCAAAAAACATGATTTTTAATCAGAGTCGGGTCTTTAAAACCTGGTAGACTTCACTGTCAGGTGGGAGGGAGGACAGGAAGTTTTAAGGCCAACAAAAGTGAACATTTTGGAAAGTTGGGAATTGTTCCTTCTGTTTTGCTTCAATTGTTCTTTTGGTCGTGAGTTGTAAACCCATTAGGGAAGTGGTCTAATCCTATAGTAGTGATACTGCCCTGTCGTACAGTAGCTAATGGAGGCTCTGCCTGCAGAGTGCAGAGATTGTCCTAATCCATCCATTGTCTGATTGTGTTGATGGGGGAATAGAAACCACTCCGGGGTTATGAGACAACCTCTGCCGTAAAAACTCCCTTATGCAGAGGCTTTAAATAAAGCTCCATAAAAACACCCCCAACACATATATTACTGCACCAAAACTATTTCTGCAGCGACGGTTGATTTGCACCTGCACTTCCTTTTCACTGAGTGACAAACACTAGCAGAAGACAGGAAATAAGCCTCAGCCACAAGTTTTATTCCTTCATAATCCCTCATCAGGAGTAAGAGGAACATCTGGCTCTAAAGCCTTTTAAGCAAGTTTTATTTTTTATTTGTCCCACTTTATTTTAATCCCTTCTATACCATGTGACACGCTCTCAGGGGAAGGCAAGGTTTTGCATTCATGATTTTGAAAAGGATACTACTACGACTGTGTTTCTTTAAACCACCTCAAGAATGAGGGAATGGATTTGAGCCCCCCCACCCCCCAGCATTCCGGCTTTTACAACTGCCGGGGAAGTCAGACAGTTCCTGGCAGCCTGGAGTAAAAGAAACGGTGGAAAGAAGATGGAATAATGATCGCTGCTAGGAACTCTGAGCGGTACAAACCACTCACAGTGACATGCTCTACGAGGAAGGTACAACCACCAAAAATCATCATAATAATCCCTTGTGGACCTCAGGGAGCATAAATGTTCATTTGAGGAGAAAAGCATTCAGTTGCAAATTAAAGGAGCTGCATGTCCTGAATATGTTCATGTTCTGAGGAGCTGCTGCATGACCATGACTCTAATTTGAAAGCCTGTCTTTACATTTTTTTTATGTACATTTTTAATCCAAATTATGCGTGCCTTATTTGTAAGACGTTCAGAGAACAACAATGAGACAAAAACAACCTGTCAGACTCATGCAAACGACAGTGACAATTTTCTTTTTCTTTCCCAGGGGCCTTAATAACTAGGCAAGAGGATTCAACAAGTCATGCATCTAATAATGAAATATTAAAAAAAATGCAAAAGGGTGCTAGATTAACAAAAATGTATTATTTTTGAAGATAGAAGGAGAAAAAATAAAGGGATTGTTTATGTAAATCATAACTTAATATATAGCCATTTGTTTATTTTCATAAATGCTTAAAGTTTACTTTTAAGGTATATATATATATATATATATATATAGGAGTTATTGAACAAAAACATTTTTCACCTGTTTTATTGTTTGAATAGGTTCAGATTTTAATTATGATAACCCAGTTTTACCTCCAAGAGACAATTGTCTCCTCACGTTTTAATTATAAACCTACCTTAGAATTAGAATGTTAGAAAAACCCTTTTTGAAATAATTCTAACCCAGGGTGAAAGTGGCCTTAAAATATGTCTTGTACAGCCCCTGCTACACATTCTCACTCCCAATTCGTCATATATGGACGTATGGTTCGTATCTTTTTGACGTGCTGGCTGTTCATTTTGTGACATGCAGGCTGTTCCCAACCCTCAGGCCGCCGTACTGGACGCAGTAACAGAGGTGGAACCAGTACTGATCTGTTCCCAAAGGGTCGGGGACCCCCTATTAGCGTCTGTGGCCCTGTACCAAGCGGAGCTTGGATCTGTACCGGTTTGCGTCGAAGGTTGGGGATCCGTGATTTAATGGGAAAAGCCAGCCCATTCAAAAACAATGACTTAGGAACACCCACAACGTCAAAAGTTGATGCTGAGGGGGCCCAAACCATACGTCTATATTTGAGTTAGAATGCATTTGCCACTCATACCAGGTTTTGCCTTATTTGCCTTAGGTAAATTTAGTATTGCATAGTCATAGTTAGTGAAAAACGCAGCCAGTGAGGTACTTTACTGACTGCACACACAGAGTGTACAGGTAGTGCCTATTGAATTCCAACACAAACTATGTTCTAATTGTCTAAAATCCTAAATTCTTACAGTCATGTAGCGTGCAGCGGGTGCAGAAGGAGCAAGCACTTATCCCTTGAACAGTACTAACAGGCCCCTTGCAGAGAGTGCAGGCTTTGGGGAGGCTTGAAAAATCTTTACGATGTGCCTGCATCTCACCCAACTCACCCTAACTTATCCTCATGAGTAGTTTAAGTTTTGGCTACACCCTGCCACCAGCAGCATGCTCATAGAAAAAAACGTGCACGAACATTTTCACTCTAGGAGTTCACCGACCGGTCAACAATCTTAAAATTTTGTGCAGGCAACCTGTGTCCCTGTACAGGTTTGGCCATTTTTCTCTCACAGACAGCCCCTTTCCACCCATAAGGGCAGTTGTCACTGAGGCACTGAATATAAACAAAGCTCACAGTTTCAATAAAGTTGGAACAGTTTTCTATTTTTCTCAGTTTTTCCAAGTTTCAGGTTGAAAAAGGTTTACTGCAACATTTCCAGCTCCGTGTTTGGGGAAGTTTAAAGAAGTAGTGAGAGCAGTCTCAGACCTTAGCAGGTCATTAAAACATATAGTTACAATGTAGTTTTCAGGAGGGAACACTGCGTTATCATAAACACTAATAGACATCATACACATCTTTATTCTTTACTCAAAAATGATCAAATGGATGAATAAATATGTGAAAAACAGCAGTTTTAAGAGCTTTGTCATAGCAGCAGTGATCTATAGGTGGTGTTGTCTGTATGTTTTCTGGCTTTCACTGGACTGTGTAAAGTAGCTGCCACAACACTTTTTTTACAGCAAATTTTCAATACAGCTTTTCTGAGTTTGTTTATCCACAGCTCTTTGGGATTTTAAAAGCGGTGGTCCAGTTTTTTTATTTTTTTATTTTATGGAGCTGAGATCAAAACGTTGACTAACATGGTTTGACATCATTTTTCTTTTCAGTTAGTCAGCTGTAGCTTCACTGCTGCTCTTAAGATCCTTTTACTGCACGAGCCAGCTGGAAATATCTGAGATGGCTGACAGGAATTTTGACATTTGATCAAAAAATGCTTTAAGAAAGACGACAGTTTGTGTTTGTCTCTTTACATCAAGGTGTGTTGACTCCAAAACCAGCCACAGACATTCTCCTGTATCACAGGGAAATGTGTTCCTTTTAATTGTTCTTTTTTAATAAATCATAATGAATTCTGCAGGTAAAAACCTGTGCTTTGGCTTCTTCAATTTATTTTTAAAATGCAACTTTAAAAACTGCAGCCATGCTAAGTTTGCATCCCAACAACACCATACCAACTGTGAAGCATGGGGGTGAGAGCATCATCATTTGGGGCTCATTTTCTACAAAAGGGACTGGATGAGTGACTAGCATTCCGGAAAGGATAAATGTGTTCATACATGGTGGGCTTTTTAGGCAAAATTTTCATTCCACTAGTGAGAGTTTTGAGGATAAAACATGGCAGCATCTTCCAGCATGATAATGATTCCAAACACATCAACAAGAGGCAACGTAAACATTTTTTCAAGGTTCTGGAATGACCTAGCAAGTCTCGGAACCTCAGTCCTATTAAGAATTTATATAATACATTTATATGCCAAACAGGCAGAACCCGCCACTTCTGTACGTTTATAGCTGTTTTATTTACATGCATACATACATTTGACTTTACAAGCTTTTTGTGACAAACTTCCACAAACGACTGAGGTTTACCACAAAACATACAGTGAACTAGCTAAAAAGCTCACCCTATAAGCACATTTTTGTCTATTTTTTTTTTCATCTGAATCAATGAAGGAAGAGTCCTAATAAACAAAATTGAGACTTTTTAATAAACAACAAATATGTTTGGTGACAAAATTAACCACTCTGTCAGTAGTTTTAAAAAAAAACTGCAATAATTGTATATTGTGGATTTAATTGTGTTCCTCTGACCCAAGAGGTAAATTTTGGACAAAAACCTATTCAAAGTGTTTATATTGTACAAAAACACTGTTGTCCAGACTGAATAAGACATGGCAGAGAAAAATAGTTAACCTTATAAAATTATCATTTTCCAATACCTAAGTTATCAAAGCAAAGAATGGCTTTCATAAGGTGTTTTAAGACTGGAAAAATTATTTGTTGTGGGCTAATTCCGCTGAACTGGTTCCGGATTGAGTCCTTGTATTTGGTTCTGGACCAAAACTTGTAAACAAACCATGTGACTAAAGATCTCTTCAGTCATTGGCCAACAATTACAATGTGGGTCAAAACAAAAAGAGAAAGATGGAGGTGCTGCAGTTTGCCAGGATTCTTCACTAATTCAAACTTTTTATTTTGCCGATCAGTTTTGAATGTCTGTATGAAAGCCAGGTTCAACCTTTTTTACTGCTGCTTTGATACAGTGGAAGTATGCTGCAAGGTGGTGCTGGGGATGCTACGGTTACAAGGTACGGTGATAATAAGTGTTTAATATACACGGATTGAGTGTCTTATTCAACCCTGATCACACAAATTCACACACTGATGATGCCAACTTGTAACCACCAGGATCAACATGGGTTTACAGGTCTTGTACAAGTACACTGACACATGAACTGGCAAGGTAGGAACCAAACCTGCAGTCCCTCCAATCAGAGGTTGGCCACTCTACCCCTGCACCACAGCTGCCAGTATATCATGGATAAAGGATGGATTAACAAAGCGCTTGCTGCAACATGAGCAAACACAGTTGATAGTTTCCTTGTTAACTGTACTGTGCATATACTGTAAGTGTTTACCCAACAACACTAAACACATCCCTCCTGTGTCCTCTCATTGGCCGTATACTACAATATTTATCTTTCAGAGCTCAAACCTAACACACTTGAGAATGTATCAAACCTTCACATATGATAAATTTCTGAATTGAAAGACTAACAACTGACCTCTTTAACTCGTGTTACCTTGGCTACAGTTTTACGAAGGTCTTTTATTATGGAAATTGATAGAGGAAAAGATTTTGTTTTCACAGCAGAACGTCCATTCATGCATGTACTATAAAATGGCTTTCATCCTGTTCAGGGTTACAGGGACGCTGAGAGTAAAATGGGTATGAAGGAGCTGCGTGGGTTTTTGAATATTCAAAGAAGTTGTGGTAGTATTTTCATATTAATGTAAACACGGAAAGATTTGTGGCAGAAAACTGTGAAGAAAAGATTTATGTAGGAAAGCTGACTCATTTATGAGTGAAACAAGAAAAAAAAATGTACTCTTAAACAGATAAAACAATAACAATTGAGGCAACAAGTTGTATGTATTTTCCTATGAGCTGCTTCAGCACCTTCTCTATGAAAACTCAAACCTCAGAGACGCTTAGGAAGGAAAAAAAAAAGAAAACATCTCAACATGAGGTCTCTTCAGTCTGCAGTGACACAAAACACCCTGCAGTGCGCTGGAATAATTTAGGAAGTTTGTGCAGTAATTAGAAGAAAACATCAATCAGGCTGAGTGTGGTGTGGCTGTGAAAAAGTCGGCCAAACATTCTAATGCAAGCGCACCAAAGAACAAATAATGCGGTTAAAGAATTAAAACCAGGTTAGGAGGGAACTCTCTCCTGAGCCGCAACAGTTGCACAGATGCATCCGTATTAATTACTGCTCAGCCGGGGTTTAAAGCCCTTCCTTCCCCCCACCTGTTGTTACCCAGACCCTTGCCTCACATGCAATCACAACCAACACGAAGACCACCAGCTTAAAACTGGGCTCTCATTAACACTGAATGCCCCCACCTTCCTGCCACTGCTAATTGGGTCACTATTTACCCCACAGTCAGCACAGCCTCACAGTAAAGGGAGGGGGGGACCTCTAAGACCACCATCAAACTGTCTTAGCTCTGAGCTGGATAACTGCAGGCAAAGAGATTAGAACAAAACAGGCACATATTAATATAGTTAGTCACTGAGCGCCTGCAGGTGATTCATCCGCTCTTTTTTTTTTACGACTGTGCTGTAATCTATAGCTGCACACAATGCTAAATTTTATTATCAGCGCATTAAAAGAAGGCAATGTGACAGAGCATTCATTATATTTGCTCCCAGCTTGGATATCTGCATGAGTTACAGATGCTCTTGGCTTCCAAAATGCATCAGAACCGAGGAGGATGTCCCTGTTTGGTGAGAATGAAGTCAGTCGTCCGTAAGACCACACACAGCACACTAACTCGCTGCCAGTAAGGTCGCCTCAGCATGGCGGAAGATAAGACGCTGCTCAAATTGCCGTTTTGTGTTTTTAACGAGGACAATCCAACCTTTCTAATCAGTTTTTTCCCTAAACCACCAGTTAATCCATTTCCTTCTTTTTTAAGGAGTGCTTCCGTTCATTTGAGGGTTAAGCCACACCGGCACAATTAGAAGAGGGGAGACAAGAGAACATATCCTGGCATAAGCTCAGACTTAACCATCATAGTCCTCAGAAAGGGAAAACATGCCAAGAAAATGGTGGAAAAAGCTGCTCATGCTCTTAGATGAAAAGATGTGTCTCTTAACATCGAGTATTTGACACGTGTTCAAGAACGCACTGCAAGAATGTTCTTGTTCTCTTTTTAGCCCATTGTGTTCACACTGGACAAGCAGGGAGGGGCTTGTTCTTCTTCATCTTTTTCTGCTGTTTACTAGTACATGTCCACCACCTACAGTTGAAAGAGGCTTGTGCGAAATGTTAAAGCAGTTCAAATCTAACAAATCTCAGATTTTTCTTTCACAGCTCTATTCTGATATATGAAAGACTTGGTGTCAGATTATTACAGCCGGGCAAAAAAATGTATATGACTATTAATTTCTCCTCTGTGATTAATTTTAAAACAGTTGGAATTAAAGGGGATGCCATCCATACGTCACTACTAAATCAGAGTCCGTGATTGGTCAAAGTTTGACCTGGTTTAATTGGTAACACGTGTTCGATGTTTTGTACGTAGAGCTTGAAACAGTCATAAAAATTAGTGTAAAACGTAACGCATAAAGGCTGAAAGTTATAACCGTGGACGCCATAATCACGCATTTATGCGCAATTACATGAATTTCAGAAGTAGCCGCTTGAATGTGCGCTGTCGAAGGGCCCTGCCAACTGTGATTCATGTGTCAGTGGTGTTCAGTTTAAGTCAATGTACCGGCGCCATCAGAGGTCTTGTGGAGTAATCTGAGGATCAGGCAGCACTAGCGGCGTGTTGTGGGTGTCAAGGCACGATTTGCCTTTCTGCAAGTTCACAAATATGAACTCTGTCAAAGTAGATGCGTCACATCAACCAATCAGGGACTCAGCTTTGGCCTGTGATGCGTTGATGAAATGATCAGCGGGCGGAGTCCAAAATCAACATGGAGGAGAATCTGATTGTTCTCTGGAGGAATCTGAATGAATCATAAACCCAGACATGGAGACATTATTAACCATGTCTTTGTAGAGCTTTAAAGATGATTTCTTAACATCATCCATGTCTTCCATACATTGTAATTGAGAGACACAGTCAATGCTCACATATAGCAATGAGGCTACAAACTTAAGACCGCAGGGTCACCAACCTTGATCCTAAAAGGCTACCACCCTGCTTGTTTTGCAGCCAACCCTGCTTCAGTAATTGTTGCTTACCTGGATCAGGTGTGTTCAGTCAATCAGAAACTTGGCTGATTCAATCCTGTGGATCAGCATCTACTGAAGCAGGGTTAGTTGCAAGAGGAGCAGGCCGGTAGCTCTCGAGGAACAGAGTTGGGGACCCCTGCTTTAGGCAGTAGCTCCTCCTACACCCTTCTGAAGTATAAAAGTTCACTTTTTCCCACTCCTTTTTAAACAATCATTCTTGAAATAAATCAATCAATCAAGTTTATAAAAAAAAAAAAAAAATTTTGGACAAACGTTAAGCAGTGAATTTGACAAGCATATCACATTCGGAGTGAATGCAGAATTACAAAAAACAAGAGTCCAAACTGACAGTAATTAACCACCTGTACCAACATGACAGATACGTTCATGATCTTTATGGAGCATAGTGTAGTTTCCATACAGGAAATACATCAATATCTTCTTGCTAAGGTTGCAGTCCAGATACTCTTGAGGGAAATTTGTCATTATTTACAGCTTTGTCCTTCTTTTTCCTTTTAAACTGAAGCTTATTTACAATCTGGAGGATTTCCCATTACCTGACTACATTCAATTTGCATGCTGTTTGCAAAATGACCACTTTTATGTGGCTCATTTCACAGCTGATTTGGTCACACTTAAATAGATTTTGAAGCATAATTTGTGTTTTAATGGCAATGCCTGTGAAAACCTTCAAGATGCTTTAGCAACTGTTTCTTGAGTCTCAACAAAAAAGGTGCAGATAAGGTTTTTTTTAATGTATGCATATACAAAACAATTATTTTTTCACTTTTTGCATAAATTTAAACAAAATAAACACATGAAACCAAGATTAAATGAATTGCATTAACCTCAGTTAAGATACCCTGGCACAAAGCGGTGTATTTAATAAGCTAGCTAACTGATTTTCCTCTTTTAAAGAAAATATTTTTTTTTTATAAGATTGAAATAACAAGAGTTGGTAAGCTGCAGATACATTTTGACAAAGATGTGTTGTTTTGCAAAAACAAAAACTGAAATATGAGGCTAAAAAGGCTAAAAGTGATAATGGCACATTACATTTAGTGGTGTGTCTCACATTGATCGAACAGGTAGGACGTTTCCAAAATGCCCCCCCTTTCTTTGGATTTGGCTTGCTTCCACACTTAAGCAGATTATTTTGCCTTGAAATGTCATGCAGCTCCAACAGCTGCTCATTTCAGAGAAAAATTGGCCAAAACAGGCGCTGGCCAAAATAAAATAAAAAAATAAAAAAATCAAGCACCTCCCTGGCACACAAATGAGACATTTTCAGCTGTTTTTTTTTTAGTAATTAAACTTTTTTAGGATTCTTACTGTGGTTTTATTTCACCTTTCCTCTTAAGGCTCCATGCTCAGATCGATTACTTTGTGTTGTTTGCGTCTACTCTTTGGCCTGCTAAATAGTCTGTCTGCATTCCAACTGTTGAATACAAATGGGCCAATGCTGAGATGCCCTGGGGTTCACTTGCAAGTTAACTTTTTTCCCCTTTGCTTCATACAAACCAAAGTTTGTTCATTTCATTTGCATTGAATTTCAGGTGAATACTTGCTTAACAAATCAGCCAACTCTGGAGTGGACCTTAGAGCTTTGAAGACCATTTAGACTCAGCAGATTGAAAATTCAAAGTTAGATTCTCAGATTGTAGTAGTATGGATTGCATAGGGTCAGTTTTTTCCACCATTTAAAGGAGGTTTTGCAACAACTCTGAAAACCCAGATTGATGGATCTAGCTGGTCTAGTCTACACTTGTTAATTTTACAACCTTTTTTGACAGCAGCTTAAACAAAAAGACTCAGCACAGTTTTTAACAATGAATTGACTTTCTTATTTTTCTCAGGTTCTTTAATCAGAGAGCCACAATGGAGGGGTAGAAGAGCCAGACGTGGCTCTGGAGGCGCTGATTGCAGACCCTTGTTCTAGACAAATAGATCCATGTACGCCTTTGTTTTCCTCGTCTGAGTTGGAACCTTGCTTACAACTGTGCGACTGGATAGCTCCAATATTGCTTGCCATTCTTGTTGCACCGGTAATGTTAGGTTGGGGCTGTAAGCTAGTGGGAGAGAGTAGAAATAAAGGGTTGATGGGAAATGAGGGCAGGCTCACTCCATGCCAACAGTCTCCCCACAACTCAGAGGCAAATTTCCAAGAAAATTACAAAATTATAATTAAATGATGACAGGGAGCGCTTTGAAAATAGATGAAAAGATGATTGGAGCGGGACGTGTGGCAAGCAGTGTAAAAGTCTGTCTTTGCTTTTTATAATTACTTTTTTTGCAAACATTTTCATACCTACGACACTGCTTTTTTTTTTTTTTTTAAGGTTAACTTTCATAAATGTATGGAAAGCAACAGTGATCCTGCACACTTGAGATTTGTGTAAAGAATAAATTATCAGTGACATCAAGCCTTACTGGCAACTTCGAGCGAAGCATTCCGACTAACGGCCTCTCCCAGGTAGTTTCTGGCCACGCAGGTGTAGACGCCTTCATCCGGTTTGCTCCTGCGCCCGTGTACGATCCTCAGGAAGAAGAGGGAGCCGCTGGGCAGGAGCATCCGGTGAGAGCGGGGGTCATCCTTGTCGGTCTCCACACGCTCCCCATCTTTATACCACTCTATGCTGGGAGTGGGTCGGCCCTCTGCCTTGCAGTTGAGGGTGGCTGGCTCCCCCTTGGAGACGATCAGATCTGAGGGGTCCTCCACAATCCGAGGGAAGCTATCTTCAAACCGTGCTCGGGATGCTGCAAAAAGAGATAAGACAGATGTTACCTATCTGGCTGACCACATACCAGTCATGAAAGAGCTTAACTGATTTGGGAGCGTTCACACAAGCAAAGCCATCTGAAGGCTTAGAAGCTTCTCCTTTAAGATTCAACGTTTGTGTGAAACAAACTCAGGTAACTCCTCTTTTGGTCACATTTCCTGCTGCTTTATGATACATCAGCTCATTTCCTCCCATGTTTGTACACAAAGTGTAAATAACTTTATAACTATACAAAAAAGGCAGTGCAGCCCCCACCTGCAACCACCCACATGGCAGGATAATAATCCATCTCTGGATCAGCTATGAATGAGAAAGAAACATCTTAGCATTTAGTAGTAGAAAGACCCAAGCAGTGAGAGTGAAAACAGCAGAGAGGTACAGATAACTCCCATACCATCTCCTTGGGGATTCATTACTACCTTCACCTGGTTGTGAGGAGGAAGCTCACCGCCTCAAGACCTATGGTAAACTCTCAGAGCACAAGCAAAGGTCTCCTAGAATTTCCTACAGCCAGAAAAATGAATAATTCAAAAAGATGTTGCTTTCAGGTTTGCTTCTAAGGAGCAGATGCACCCTCTTTCTCTGATTCCTCTTCTTTTTTGAGTGAACCAAATGGTCACAGTGTCACTGATTATTATTCTGCTTTCTCTGAGACATCAGAGTCAGCACTGGATCCAGATTGCACTGTATAAAAATATTTCATTATTATAGTAGAGGAGCAGTTTGGAGTAACCTAATGGTGCCCATGCTGTCATTACATTATACTTGACCCAGAGGCATCAGGATATAAACCGGCGCTTCTGCTGTAAGCAGATTTATCCATGCTGGCCAAAAGTCACCATCCATGCATAAACCTGAGGTAAACGCCTAAAGAGCAATCTGAGAGCTTGCAGCTCACGCTTCAGGGTCACGAGGCAGGACAGCTTGAAACACTAATGCAGGATGTGGGTGAATAGCAATTGAGCCATTAAAATGTAGTGTGGCACCTTCTGGGCATCCGGGTGCAAAAACACACCGTGCTTAAAAAGTAATCCACACATGAAATATCTAATGTAATCCTGAGCAATATTATTATATGCTTTGTTTGGGATTATAATTTGTCTCATATTCTCCGTGTAAATGTGCAGACACAATGTGACTTTTAATCACAAAAGCACAAAGAGGATTGTTTTCTTTGTGGCTGTATGACTCACACAAATCACTGTACAAATAAGTTCTGTTAACAAACAAATTGACAGAATTTGTGTTCTGTTTGAGCTGTGTCGTGTTTCAGTTTGTTTCTTGTAATAACAATAGACAATTTTGGTATATTGTGCCAAAACAACCGTTTTTTTTTTTTTCTGGGAGCCTGATTTAACCAGACAATACCACTCCTCACTGTGCATGATCCACTGCATGCATGTAAGAACGCATATTTGTCTCACCGTCTGCTATATTTATATGCATTTTTACCGAAATCTTGTGGTCCAAATATCGATAGCTGCTGAAATGTTGGAAAATTAGAACAAAAGAACATCTGAGTTTTTAAATTGTGCGTTTGTGATATATAGTATTGTATACGAATATATTTAGGTATAACATTTATTACATTTCTTTTAATATAAAATTAATATAATTATTAAAAAATAATATTAAAAGTAATATTCATTAATTAATATAAAATGTATATATATATATATATATATATATATATATATATATATATATATATATATATATATATATATATATACTGTATATCTGTACATACAAAAAGACCTCAGACATTACAACCCGGAAAAGTTGCTGGACTATGACCAGCTAAGATACTTTACGCAGGACCTGAGCTTAGAGGAGGAGAGCACGTTTTTTTTATATTATTATATATACCGTACATATTATTATAGTCATTTTAATATATAAAAGGTAATAAAAAGGTAATAATTCTCCCATTAGTTCTCCCTCTAACTTTTCTTCTGTTGTTTTTTATTTATTTATTTATTTTTGGCTGATGGCATATGTACAAATTTAAGCGCGACCAAGCACAAAAACTGATGGGAATTTAAGACGAACATTGCTGCTTTGCCCCTGTGCTATATTTTGGGGTCCAGATGACCCCACCCTTACATCAAAGTGTTTTCCTTCTTATGACAAAAGTGGATGAAGGTGGGCAGGATTTCATGTCTGCCGTGGACACCAGTGAAAATCAAAAATCATTTGGAAAAAGTAGTTCTGCGCGCTGTGTTGTGGGTTCCAGACTCCCAACTCCCATTCTCAACGGATAGTACAAGGTTTAAAAGTACACCCAAGTCTATATTATTTTGTTGTTTGCTCGTTTTTTTAAGGAGTAATTGTAAAAACTGGAACGGTTACCAAATAGCACAGCAAATATGTAAAGTGCAGCTATATTAAGCAATTACTTGTTAAGTAAAAAAGTCCAGCACTGGTCGCATGAACAAACAAGCATTTTTGTCTTAATCCATTAATGCTTTTTTATGTATAAAACAGCAGATTATTTATGCAGAGGTAGAATTCTAGGTGGTTTTAATGCGTCAACATTTTTCCAAGCATCTTATTTGCACCTCCATAATGTCGAGCTCACAGAGCATGGTGTTCTAGAAGGCAGCAGACAGGGCACCCAGTAAAATATTCATACAGCTTCCCCAGACTTTCCGATGTAACTGGAGCACATAGGTCACATTCTGAGTCATCTCCCAACATCAATGGCACTTAGAAAGATGCGTGCCATAGATGCGTGCTTGGAAAAACAACATTTTGTTTAAAATGGTTGTGATGAGTGGGATGCCGGTGCCACGTTGGAGCCATTGACAGCAAAGCCAAAGGGCAGCTCTCAGAGGCTTGTGTTTGAGTTTAACATCCTGATGCATTGCCTAGGCTACACTTAGCTAAATGACAGAGGTCTTTCCCTCGGAGGATCCTCAGGAGTTCTGCAAAGCTCACTATACTGCAGTTGTAATATTCTGAGTGGGACTTAAGACTTCTTAAAGACTCACTCCACAGTAAATTGTGTTTTTAACATGTTGTTGTAGCATATTTCTCATAGTGGAGGACATGTATAAAATTATTTAGGATTATTCTGACTATTTATTCAAATAGTGATGGATCAGAAGCAGACAAAGCTTCAGGTGTGTGATGCAGCAACTGCCATTGGTCGGATCAAAGTCTTTCTGCTCTCTTGAAGACAAATAGATCCATTAACATCTTCGTTTTCCTCGTCTGAGCTGGCTTCTGGATCAAAATTGTATGGCTGTGCTCCAATATTGTTTTTTTTTCCCCTGCTAATCTAATGTTGGATTCGGTTTGTGAGATAACATTTTTGCTAAAGGAACTTAAAATAAAAGCGGATTGATTCACCAAAGTTGTAAACTTTCACATACCAGCATTTTCTCCAACTTGTTTTCCAAAAAAATCTTTCCTCCCTTAATGTTAGCTAACGTTAGCTTGGGTTTGTGAGAAGCTGTAAGCTAACGGGAGAGAGTGTAAACAACAACATGCTGGGATCACTGTAGGGTTACTTCTGCGTCAACAGAACCAACCACAACCCAGCGGTTAATTTCTGAAGAGTTCCTGCTGCACTGCTGAAAATGTTTCAAAAACGACACAAGCTGTTAGATTTTTGCTGAAAACTACATAATCATAATTAGAAAACCTCTGGGAATGCTTTTACAATAGATCAAAAGATGACTGGAGTGGAAATTTAAACAAAAGTTGGGATGTTTGAGGTGTCTGAAAGATATAAATTCGACACTGACGTGTCAGGAAGTTTTATTTAAAAAAACGATTTAACTGTGTGACTGCAAACTGTTCCCACTACACACCAACAACTTTTTCTGCAACAAGACTGTCTTGTTTTCCCTTTTTTAAATTAACATTTAAACAGGAACACATAAGAGTAAAGTCTTAAGCCATGAAATAAATCTCCAACTGTGTTTCATCATTTTGCAGGCGTTCTGGGTGTCACACTGTCCATCTGCACAAGCACAATGCTTTTCCTTTGGAGCCCATTTCACAATCTCCCACCAGACCGTGCTAGCTAATAACACATCCAACAAATATAGAGCAAAGATAACATTTATGCATTAGTGTTTCTTTTACTGGTGAGTCCAATTATCTATCTCCTTTAAGATCTGGATTGGGTCTCTTCTAACTCCACTGGGAAATGAATGCCTCATTAGCTGTTAGATGCTCCACTTTGCTCACCATCCAGTCACTAAATGTATCTGTCTGCTGTTGAGTGCTCTGCAGGTTAGCGGTGAAGGTGCAGCACGGAGCCTTTTCCATCTTTTTATGCCAACAGCTTCCCACTGTGGCTGGGAACAACAGTGTGAAGCTGTGGAGCAGATGTTGAAATGAACAGAGTTTAGAAACAAATTGGTGGGATGTGTAGAATAACCCAGTTAAATGAAAATTTCTCAGTTTGATGATGGCTTGACTCACATCATGTGTTTAAAAAGTGTAGAAAAATATTTTTTTTGCACAATATTTGTTTGAAAATAAAATAACTCAAATTATCAATCGACCAAAATGGGAACATTTACCTCAGGAGAGTCCGATGGTCTGCTTCTTTGGTCCAGATTGAGAGCGGACAGAAGCATGCCTCTGACATAACACAATTTAAGACTAACAATCATGGACATACTTCATCAATACAGCTAAAATTTGGGGATTTTTTTCAATTTCATAAGCGTTTCATTCAAAAATCTATTTTAACCAGTTGAGCTTTTGATTTTACAACATAACATAGTGACATGAGGAAGCCCCCGAGGGCTGTTGATCTTCGATAAGGCCACAGGACAAACAGGGACTATGGTGGGAATTTTATAATCTGGTCTGTAGATACACCCCGAGAGACACGTTACCCAAACGTGAAGCACAATTCTCAGTCTGGTTTGTTTCACCTATTTCTACAGTTTTTGAAATAAGTTTCACCAGTTAACCCTTTAACCCCAGAGCTTTAGCTCCAGTGTTTATAGTCTTTCAACTACCGCAACTCTTCAACCGTTTAGGCAATTAACACAATTCTAGCAAATTCTGAAGCTGAAAAAAACAGTCTTGAATTGATATGCCACACTTTATTAGTAATGTGTTGCTTATTAGTGCAAAGTCGATTTGAAAAGTTGGCTCTCTCCATGTCAGAATCAACTGATTGACATTAGTCCATAAATGGTTGAAAATTTACAGTAGGTCAAAGAGAATGTGTTATTTTAGGTCATATCTCTGATGTTAAAAGGTTAAATCCTCCCAAAATTACAGCAAAAAATATTGACTCTAATTTCTTCTAATGATACATCAGCACAAGCTTCACCCATGTCTTTATCATAGATATATATTAATCACTGGACAAAGTTAGGTGTTTACATCACCCATGAAATGCCTTATCCCCCGGTCCTCTAAAATCAAGCCTGTGGCTTCCTGATTCGGCCATTTTGAAACCTGTCACCAGTGATCAATCTGAGTCAGTCTTTTAGAAGAACTACTGTCTCCAATCAGGAGAGAGCTTGTTTGAAGTCCACACCCCTTTTATTCAGGAGAAGCTGTCAAACGTTCTGGGTGGGATCAGCAGACGCCGCATCCTTTAACCTAGGCATCTGATTGGTCAGTTTATAACTTAAATAACTTATGATAAAGAAAAAAGTTTTAGAGCAAGAATGATTATTCTGATAAATAAAAGGACTGAGAAACAACTATTTCTTAATAGAAGTCTATGGGATTTTGGCTCCCTGGAGCCAGCAGGGGTTGAGCTGTCCAGTAAAAATTCTTTTTACCATTCAACGCCTTCAGGTTACTTTTAAAAGTACTGCTTTTGCTTTAATTTTTCTATTTTATTTGTGTTTTTCTGTGTTTATTATCATGCAGGGTTTATCTTATTTTATTGCATGTGGAATGGTGTTTTATGTTCTTATGTACAGCACCTAGAGCGGTCTTTTTAACATGAAGGGTGCTATATAAATAAAATTAATATGAATTGGAGTAAAGAAAAAATATTTGAATTTGAATTACATTTTTAACCTTTATTTTCTCAAAAAAATGTTAACATTGAGCCTCCTTTAAGTACAAATACAAGCACGAAGAGGCTCAGCCCAATTGTTATTTCATCATTCCAAGCATGTCGTAAAGCCATTACACCGCCATTAACGATGCAATCAACTGTTAACAGCACATAAATGTTTATATTTCTGATCGCCGTGAGGGAGATTCTTTGTTAGCTTTGGGTAAATTATAGAAATTACTTGCTTGGATCAAGCATAAACGTAAAGGATTGAGCTCTTTTCATCTTGTAGGTATTAGCATTTGTTGATATGCAAAAAGATTCCAGAGGGAAAAAAAGAAAAATCAGGTTAGGAGCGATTTTTGCTCTTGGTTGAACGAACACCAAATGTAGTAATGAATGAAAGGACACAGTGGCAGCTATGGCTTTTAGATCAGCAGGCACATCTTGAGGAAACACAAAGAAATGGAAGTGGCCAAAGTGAGGCCAGAGCAACTGGCTAAAGCCCCCTCCACAAAAACTCATTTTCTTTGTGAAAGGGAATATTCTCACCAGTAACGCCAGCTTCATGGCAGGAAGATTGTTGTGCTGCACTTGAAAGCACCTTTCAGCAAATAAGAAAAATAAATAAATAAAGGAGAGAGAAACGCTTGTGTCACCGAAAAATAAATGTCACAGGAGACGATAAGGATCTCTGTGAAGGTATGTGTTTAGTCAGATCATAAACGCGCCATTAGAGCCTGCAGTGAGTCCACAGAGATCTAAAAGCACATGGGAATTTAGACTGGGACTGTGGTTTGACGGAAAATCTTCATCTGAAGCAGTCTTCTGTAAAATGACTTTCACATTCACAAGGGATGAACAAGCGAAGGACAGACTAAAAGCAGTTTCAGAGATAATGATTACAAAAATAGAAATAAAAAAGCTCATTTTGCATTGTATTAGAATTCTTGTTTTAATTAATGGCTGATTTATTTGATGCTCCTATTGCAGCAAGCTAAATTAAAACATGAATCGCTTTTTTGTGTGTTAAAAAAAGCTTGTTTTTGTTTACCTCCACTTCACACCTGCTCAGAACACTGACAAAGGAAACCAAATTAGTTTATACTCAGCAAAATGTTATTTAGTAATATAAATAATGAAATCTCAGTTTAATACTGATGAAAGACAATTAAATTATGTCATTAAGCAGTCAAAATAACAAAATGAAGAAAAAATAAAGTGCTTTCAGAACAGCGACGCCTTCATTTTTTTATGTAAATCCACTGTTTGATCCACAGTGTTTCACTGGTAAATATATACCAGTAAAGAGGTATCTCAAATCTTTAATTAACCACTGAAAAAGTGGGAGCGTTTCAGACCGGTGCAATCAAAACGCTCCTCATCTGTGCGGTTCTGTGCTTCCGCAGACAAATTCTTTCAAAAACGCCAACTTCTGTGAAGGTGAGCGGCGAAATAGACTGGAGATAAAGCATGAGAGGGAATGGCAGTCAACCTTGAGCTGTCACACCAAATAGAGGGAGATTTAAGAATGAGAATGTGCCCAGCTCATGCAAGGTTATCGCTGTTTAATATACTCTCAAGGCTGTGTGGAGTGAGGGATGCTTCTCAGAGGGAAATGGAGTAAATTTCACTGAACAGTTTCACTAAGCCAAAACAACGACTAATTAAAAAGATAAAAATATATTTTTAAACTTGATAGCAAAACTTTGAAGCAGCTTTTTCCTAGCTGGTTATTTTTTTCTTGATCATACTATGATAAATACTCTGTTTTTGTTTTTCATTTTTTATGGAAAAGCAACACGACTTTGCAAGGTTAAGCTATTATTTGACTTTCAAGATCTACAAAAACATGTTTTTTCTCATATTTTAGGTGTATAAATGTGACTTGCACAACCTTCATTTGTGGCCAGATTCTTTTATTTGAACTCTTTTTAAGCTCTTCTTTTGGTCGCCATCATCAACTCCTGAGGGAAATATCTGGCTCTTCGGAATCTGCAGGCTTCTGATCAGACAGTGTGCTGAAGGGACTGAGAGCTCTTTGTCAGATAACAACTGCTCGTTGAAGCACAGAGGAGTTTAAATCCAAAAACAATCAAAAAAAAAAAGTGAATGAATGACCAGACAGGTAAACAATAAAATGAAAATCACTGTAAAGCTGCTCAAAGCGGCTGAGGTGAACTGCAGATATCCGCCTGCAGGCTGACGACTCCACTTGAAATGAAATTGATTTCTCTCCGTCGTTTAACTGGAGGCTTTCCTGAAGTGAGGCGCTTCTGGAATGGTCTGAGCTCCACGTCGGGAGCGTCGGCACAGAAAACATTTTTCACATTTACTTCTTGTCTTTCCTGTGGTGTTCCAATCATAAAAACGGATTAAATGCAACTTTAGATGGACCCTCCATCATTAGGTAATTGAAAGTTATGTGGGGTTAGACTGCAATCCTTCATTCAGAGGTGATAAAATGGATGGAAAAAAAAGGGGGCTGCTAAGTTAAAACAAAGCCCATTAGTGCAGCAGACAGCTCTGACAGACAAGTTATTGCATTGGTCCTAATTGCAAACTCTGACACATGCCTGCATGTTTGCTCGTGGCGTCTTCTCATTCATGCCTCATTTAGCAAACAGCACAAGCAGAAAGAGAGCTGCGAGGAAGATGAAGAACTCGAAAACCCTGTTGATCCAGGCCAGATCTGGCGTTTCTTGGCTTCTGGGTCTGCAGTTACATAAGATATTATAGGGTGGTGGGAGGCAAGGGGGGGTCATTAATGAGTATTTACAATTATTAACCATGCATCCTCATCTCTGGGGGCAGAAATGTACTCCTGTCACGCTTCTGGATTAAAACAAAAACACCTCAGAGCAGACGTCCTGCTTCCCTTCAGATTTCTGGGCCTTTTAACTACTGACAGAACAACAGATGCCAGAACCGGGACCTGTCTGAGCTCACAGCTTCATATCTGCAGGAAAAAAAAGAAAAAAGAAGCAGCAACCTGCAGAAAGCTCAGAGACTTTGCATGCATGTTAAAGTGAGACAGGAGCAGAAGGCTGGCAGCTAGCCTGTTGGGCTGGTGGCTGTCTGCTGAGATTTCCTCGTGTCTTTTTCAATTTTAGTTCATTTACATACTTGAAAAGGCCAAAAACATTCAAGCAGTTTATGTGACATTGCCAAGTAATCAGCGCGCCGCAGAAACTTCATTTCAAAGAGAAAACGTCAAGTTTGAACGATCAACTCTTAAATGGGCCTTTTAACCTTATCTAGGTTCGGCAAAGCACCTTAAAAATTTGTTTGGCGTTCACACTAAAAACAGGAGCGGCTGAACATGGAGCCATGTCAAGGAAAAGTACCGTTTCTTTTAGCTCAAAATTTAATTTGGCTTTATCTATGAGTTGTTTCATTTCAAGGCTGCAGCACATGAAAAAGCTACATTCATGAGGGAATCTGAAAATGTCTTAAAATATTTTTTTTTTAAGAAAAGCAGCTCCAAACTTTCCTAAAATTTGAACAAAATACAGGTGAAGAAATGATTTAATTTAAATTTCAAAACAGCCCCAGACTTGTCTCGATTCATCATTGAATGAGTAAACAATGGCGGAAACTCTGTCTAAAACAAAAAATATGACTGCTATGAGGAAAAAAAAACACAAAGTCACATTTTCTAGTATGTCATTAGTGTCACACAACGCCTGTCTGACACTCACATGGGTGTGGAGCAAGTTTTGCTCACAGTTCAAAGCGAGGCTTTCATGCGTTAGCAATTACGGTTGATTCCAAGTGAAAACCGTCATTAGACTCAGAGGAAGTGACTCTGTGTCTCTTATTAGTCTGTAAAGGCATTGAGAGGGTAAACATCAGATAGAGTCGCTTCTAATGAAATTCCTTTATTATTTAACATGTCGTTGTAAAGAATTAAAGCAATGTGCATTTATGTAAAGATTTATATTTGAAAAGTCAGCATCAAAATTCAAGTTAGAAAGAAACATTTCTAGATTTTCCTGTTTCATGATTCAAATAAATATTTTTAACCAGAGCTATGAATCAATAAAACTTGTATTTTTTATTTATCTTATGACTTTAATAATTAACTTAGTATTAATCACAAAATATTTGCATATTTTTATGCATAATTCTGAATGTAATAAATGGAATACAAAACGGTGGTAAAATTAACTAAACGTGGTGTCAAACCATTGACTGTATAAGAGAACTGGACTGAGTAACTTCTCTGCATTCGTCTTCCAAACAGGAAGTACCCGCCCAAAAAGCCATCATAGACTTCTCTTGAGAATAAAACAGCTACTACTCAGTCATTCTGTTTGTCAGAATAACCATTTAAAAAAATGTTAGAAAATTTTGATTTTCTTGGTACACTTTCAAGTGTAGACTTCCAACAAGCTCGCTCCTGATTGGCCAGAGTGGTTGCCATACAAATCACTGCAATCCTGAAATTGATACTTTCGTTGCAGTTTTTCTTTAATATGTAGAGTAAAGATCTTGAACTTACTTTCGGAGTTCATGCAAGCGCAGCATCTATCTGTCTGCAGTGTCGTCAGATTGAGCAAAAACAGCCCAGTTTGATTCAAGACCTGCACAATTTGGCCATGACATTGACAGTCTGTGTAAACAGCACACCTGCTCACTTCTCAGTGGAGAGTCGAGAGAGTGATCAAAGAGCCACATATTTGCACGCGATGGCAGGATTTTTTTGTGTGTATTGTCTATATTTTTATTGTTTACAGTGTTGCTTTTGTTTACTTTCTCACTTGTATCTTTGATATTTTATTACTGTTTTTATTTTAATCTATATATATATATATATATATCTGTGGTGCATTCGTTCATCTTCTTAGCCGCTTTGCCCCTTTAGGGGTCGCGGGGGTGACGCCGCCTAACCCGGCTACTGATGGGCGAAGGCAGGATATACCCTGGACAGGTCGCCAGTCTGTCACAGGGCCTCAATCACACACCCTGACACGCTCACTTTCACATTTAGGGACAATTTAAAGTAACCAATGAAGCATGTTTTTGGATGGTGGTAGGAAGCCGGAGTCACCAGTGAAAACCAACGCATGCATGAGGAGAACGTGGGGAACACAGAAAGGTCCCCAGTTGATGTTTATGTTTCAGCCGGGATTTGAACTGGTGCCTTCTTGCTGTGAGGCAAGAGCGTTAACCACTGCGCAGATGAAATTATTAAAATTTGCACCAGTTACTGTTTTCTTCTTATTACATTTGGTATTATACCATTATAAGTATACAATCTATGTTTTATATATGTTCAGTTCAGATTGCTGTAATTAGTTGTTATGCTGTAATTAGAAATAAACATTTCAGTCCTCTGTTTCATTATACAGCTAATTAATAAAAAATGTGTTCCATAATGCAACATTTCAAGAAAAAAGTATCAGTATTAGTAGCCCAGTTTTTACTTGGTAAATGATCGATACCCAAAGTCCAAATATTGCCCACCCCTAACATATAAACTCTTATTTGAGGACACATACATGTACTTCAGATACATTTAAAAAATGAAATTTAAAACAAATTTAATATTTAAAAGTAAATAAGCATAAATGAGTGGATACTACATTTTACAGTTGTCTGTCCTTAAGCTCATTTCACAAGCTGCTGTTGTGAGAAAAGGTGCAATAAACGATCTCTTTTGCACCGCTGGAGGACTCACAGTGACCCCTGAGGGCATAAATGTCCCTCCATCTTACAGAATTAAAGAGGGAGGTGGGGTACACCTGCAAACCAGGCTTCACGTGTATTTACGACTCCTATTTGTTGAATTCTCCAGACACATCATCTGCTTCAAGATGATTGAACACTTTTAATCCCTGTGATCAGGGGGGGTTATTTCAAGAAAGCAGTAGGTGAGCCGTCCTGAGCGTGGACAAAAATATTGTAGAACAAGTCTGAGACTTGATCATGTCTTCTGTTCTGGGTGGCTCACTCCAGGAAAACATCTCCAAGGAACCAGCAATCCCATTGTTCACTGTGTGAAATATTGATTTTACTGCAGTTGTTTATGAGCCTTAAAAATGTTTTTTAAAAATTTGAGGATGTTTGCTAACAACACAAATATTGAGTTAACACATTCAAATCCCACTCAAATCATCATTTGATCTATTACAAAAGAGATAAAAATTGGTATTTTAATTAAGATTATAACATTTTTAGCCAAAATAAAAAAAAATAAGCAAAAAAATGTATTTTTCTTAGACATGGTGTCTGTAGAGCGGCAGGATTTTATCAGAAATTCACCTCCAAGTTGTGAGCGGGACTGTCGGGATGGAGTAAGTCTGCCCTCATTTCCCATCATCCCTTTTTTTACACACTGTCCTGCTAGCTTGCAGCCCCTCAAAACCCCAACCTAACATGACAAAATTGGCGAGCAATGTTAAAGCTATCCAGTTGAACAGTTTTGAGCCAGATCCATGTACGTCATGGATCTATTTGTGTACAAGTGAATGCATCACAATGCTACATCCTTTTATTCCAACTGCATCTGTTTGCCTGCTTCTGATTGACAATTAAATGAACAAAGAAGTACATAGAAATACAAAGAAATAACTGTATTTATATATCATGGGAAAATGTCATAAGAACATGCTTAAAAAATACTAAAAATACAATTTTCATTGGAGTAGGTCTTTAAAAGCTCTGATAAGAACTACTTTATGTTTGAAAAGTTGCCTATTTATGAGGAAGTGGGGGAGTTACAAAAGCAAATAAAACATAGAAATATACATTTTAGACTTCTCATCTGCACAATCTAAAAAAACGCCATGGAACGCTTATTTGGAACATTTTTCCAAAATAAATACAATGCAGGGTTAGGTTCTTAGTTTTGATGTTGGTTTCTTGTGAGTGACAGTGGTCCATTTCCTCACAGGACTGCAATGAATCAGCTTTTTGCTTCAATTTGGCATCAAGAACGCCATTTTCAAGCCCCGCAACTGTCCTCCATCCCCCTCCAACCTCAACATGATGTCATCTGCCACCGTACCAGAAACAGACCATCACCAGCATCCAGGAAAATGAGTCAAGACTGAGGCACAGGAGACGACAAAAGCAGCGTCTGCTTTCATCACCCACTGTTGTTTCATCAAGCAGGTCTGTAGGAGGCTTTAGTCAGCCTTCAGCCTCATTTGTCACCAAATAATGAGTGCGGGGACAGAGTGGACACAAATCACCAGATAGGGATAGTTTGGCATCGATTTGTTTCTGTCTGATCGCAGAAACAAAGATGAGTCAAATTACAGTAAGATGCTGTCGAATTATGTCATCCACATTGCTTAAATGACGAAAAAAGGCTCATGTGTTTGTTCAGTTGGGTCACAGGAAGATTTAAGCAAATAAAAACAAACCAGCACCTATAACTTAACATATTGACCCGACGTCCCCATAAACAAAGCTCATCTTGCTGCCACATTTGAGCCCAGATACTTTCTTTTTTTAACCAATGTCTCACTGCAGGATTTTTTTAAACCTCTTCTTTCAAGTAGGCTACTTGGTAGAAATTACACACATTACTAATAGGACCGTGCACAATCACAGAGGTGATTTTTGAGCCACACGAGCACTCCAGATTAATGGATGCAGGCAGATGCTATGAGTGCTGAAAAGTGTCTTTAATATTAAGAGGTTAGACACATTTATCACAGACAAAAACGGAAAGCAGAGCCATGATCTGGTAAGACTGATTCAAGTTGGTTAGTGTTTGGAAATTTAGAAAAAACAAATGGGAAAATTAAAAAAATTCTAAAGTTTACAGGTTTGTATGGTGCTGCTTGATGCTTTCTTGAACACAAACAAATGTTTGTTTGCACTGTTTCCTCACTTGAATGCATGTAACGTTTCATAACACAGAGGCTTAACAAATTGGCCGTACAAACCGTTCTCTGAAAGCCCCTGTTTAAATCCTGTATTGTCCTAACTTGCAAACAGTCTTCTTCTTGGCCATGTGTTGGTTTGTTAATGTTAGCAACCGTGAATGCATCAAGAGAGCTGAATTGTTGTCACGTTCCTTTGGTTGTGATGCGACACAACTTCACAGGGATGCTGCGTTTGCATAAGACCCTCTAAAGTTTCTCACAAACTTCTTTTTTTTGAAGCAGTTCTTATTACTTGGTGGTTTGAGTTTGCTAGGTGGCTTAAATAAGACCCAATTTGAGTATTTATGGGTTTGAAGAGCTTTCTTGATGCTATTTTTGGTAAATGTAAGTTAGAAAAAAAAATGTGATCAAGTGTTTGTCGTGCATTTCCTGTATTAGTTTCTTCTGAATTATCTTTCGTCAGAGGGATCTGCTAGCTAGATGGCCTGTGGAATTGCATTTGAAATGTAACAATTATTTTTTGTCCTGTCCCTTTTAAATAAATAAATAGGTACTACCATTCAGAAAAGGTCAAAATCCTCCAAGAAGTTCAACGTGCTTTAGAGTGTCAACAACAAGTTGTATCTAAAAGACAGTTAAACTTTACATAACCACTCATATCATATTTGATACAGTACATGCTTTTCTGAGACTCTGTCTCATTGACATTATCAAAACTGCATAGAAAAAAATTTATTGAGCAGAACATGTTCCACATTTTTGCCCGGTAGTTCGTCATCATTCCACTAAGGGGCAGTAGAGGTTCTTTTCCTGCTAGTTTCAAAATGGCTGCTTCCATGAAATCTCAAAAACAATTTTGGTGGGAAGTTTTCAAAACGTCATGGTGAGAATGACACATCTATGTTTATTCACTTTTTAATACATCTAATGAATATCTTCCAATTGCGCCTTGTCTCTAAATGATTCCGGTTTCCAACAGTCACCAGGTCTGACAGGTGTTCTTTACTGTTATGTTGCATTCATGCTTCAAATTTTGCATCTGCCACCTCTGCTTTAAGGGGGCAGTAGACCTCGCTAAATCTGCTGGTCGCCTGGACAGGAGCGATTGATACCAGACCTGCCGGAGCCGGGGGAGCCGAGCTCACTAGCTCGCTAAGCTGTCCATCAGGCGGCTGGCTAGCGTAACCGTCGATCCAACTTAATGAGCTCTGTGACAGGCTGGCGATCTGTCCAGGGTGCATCCCACCTTCGCCTAACAGTAACAGGGACAACTTTCAGGAACTTAGCGGGTTGAGAAAATGAATGGAAGTTCATGACCAAAATCCTCGCATCGAGGCGCCATCTTGAATTTTTATTTCTACTCTTTGATCTAGTCGCCGAAAACGTCATGTGCCAAAGCTGAGTTCCTGTTTGGTTCACCGCGACGCGCCCACTACCGAAATCGCACAATGGCAGCTCGCATCTTTACATTGAAGTAACATTGAAAGTTGACGCCTCCACCACACCTGCCGCGTTCGGTTTGAATGCACCATTAGACGCCTGTCTCTAATAGAGGCCAGCCTCCTTTAAGATCTACCCATCTTCCCTGAGTTATGCACCTTGAAGACGCCGGGTGTTTGTGGTTTTTGTCTTGTGAGTCAGTGTAGCGATGGCCAAGAAACGCTCATTTAATTTAGCGTTTAAACTTCGTGCTGTGACATACGCCAAAGAACATTCTAGTGAGGAATCTGCAACATTTGGGGCTGTTCCTAAATGTATCCAAGAATGGTGCAAGAAGATAGGTGAAATTGAGAAGACGGCTGCAGAAAAAGTCAAATGGTTACATGGTGGAGGTACAAAGAAAACCAGCGACGAATTAGAAGAACTGGATTATTGAGCAAAGACGGAAAGATGCACATGTCTCCAGTAAAATGATCAACATGAAAGCGAAAATATTTTTTGATACACAGATTCATGAAGCTTCAAAGAGAAAAGAAACGTTCCCAGCCAGCGCCAATCAGAACAGAAAACAATGCTCTCATTATTTCAATAAGTCCTAAAATGTTCATCTGTGTTGTCTTCATTTCTTGACTGAATTTCCCGCAAAATGAACCTATTAGCCATCACCAACTGTCTGTGATGGAATAAACACCCGTCTCCAACAGACGCCCGTTTCCTATAAATGCCGGGCTGGCTGCCACATTTTTGGAATAAATACCACTGAAAGATAAACACTCCTCGACGCATTGAAGCAAACCAAAATGTGTTAATAATTAATTATTGACATTCAAGTTACACCATTTCTGGATCAAATATGAGACAGCGGGTAAATAAGACGCTTTTTTTTCTTGAACACTATACTCAATATTTTTATATCTAAGCTAACATTGTTGTGAGCAAAAACTTACCAAATGATCCCAGCGGATTGTGATTGAGGCTTTCTACATCTCATAAAAAAATGATACTGCAATTATTTTTTTTGCAGATTTCATCAAAGGGTTAAAAAAGATAATAAAAAATATATAATTTTCTGTTAATTGTTTGATGCAGTAGGATTTACATGGCCATAACCAAATCTAATTTTAGTAGTTACATCAATTTTTTGAAAAAAAAAAAGTTCAAATTCAAGAATTATGCAAACAAAACATCTTTCTTTTTTAATTATAGACATGGCTTAATTGGTTGGAGCAACCTAAACTTGAAACAATTGCCATTAAAGAGGTTAGCTGAAACTTACTGTGCACTAAAATACGTCCATGCATGCAGTGTAAGAAACCCAGTGGGATGTGTGCAACATTCAGTGATTACCTTGGAAACTTGTCACACTCTGATCAGGACAAAAGCTGTTTCTGATTCACAACAACTATGTTACATAATGCTCGGAGGGGTTTAAATTGTCAGAAAAAAATATATACAAATGATAAATGTAAAGTAATTTCATGATATTGTATTTGTGGTTTAGATTAAGATTAGATACTTAGATTTTCATTTAAAAAATTGTGAAATTATAATCTCTTTTGTGCGGATGGGGATGGGTCATGAGCTTTTAAAAGCATTCAGATAATTTCAGTGCATGGAAATTACATGGTGGGTGGCACATATGTAACAAAAGGGAACTTGTTTATTTTCTTCACTTTTTTGCCAATGAGTCCCTTTCCACATCTCTGCTGAGATGCGTAATTTGTGCGTAATTTTTGCCAAAACATGGATCTTCTTGGCAATCTCCATTGACCTTTAAGTATCAAACAAACAAATGTGACATTTCCATTTAGCCGCGCGCTCACTTTTCCAAGTCGTGAAAAGCTGAACAGCATCAAAACATGAGCGAGGGAACACAAACACGGCTGCGGCGTGTCACTCCATATGGATGCGCGCGCGCGCAAATACCTGCTAAAACAGAAAGTGGATGGAACAAAACCTCACTTTACCTGAAGCAATGGCGATGAAAGTGGCGAATGCAAGAGGGAAATTTCCCAAGTTCATCTCCACACTGTAGTGATGCCAGTTCCCTCTGAGGGTCTGCAGCCTCCGCGTCAGTTTATCAATTGAAGCAAACCTCGGGTCATTGGACCGAGCGCAGATTCTCCTCAAGAAGAGGGCCGACTGAACGCGCGCGGAGTCGGAGCCTCAGCTGGGATATTTCAAGCGCGTAAAATAACCATGAAAAACTTTGATGTCACTCCCAGAAGCCGGAGTCAGCTGCAGGATCAGCAGCGGGAGCAGCATCAGCACCGCCCCGGAGAACGCTCACTACTAAACTCAGCATCAGCACTTCTGCGCATCACCCTTATTTTGAAGAGAATAAACCCTCACAAAAAAGAAGACACTTCAACTATTTTTAGCCTGGTCATAAAGGGAAGAGTCTTCTCCGCGGCAGCTTTTAGCGAATGTGAAGCGCAGCTCATTCCGAGAGGAGCAGCAGCGCACTCACAGCGATGCGCATCCCACTCCCCCCCCGACCCAGCATCCACGAGTCACGGAGTTAAAGGGACAGACACGGCAGCAGGGCTTTGAGAGGATCCTCACACCGCAGGAGTCACACAAACCCATCAAAACATGAATCAGAAGCAAATAGGCTTGAGATTTGGGAGTATTAATACTATTAAACGTGAAAATCACCGCGTAGGAAAGCAAGTACACAGTAGCTTCTCTCTATTTGTTTTATGTTTGGAATATTTACAAGCATAAAATCATGAAATAGTTTAATTATTACACAAAATGACATTCATTTTCTATTATTGATTAGAACATCTACAGCTCCTATAGTTGGGTGATAGGTTGGAAATGTTGAAGCGGTGCAACAATCCCAAACCTTGCCCCAGACCAGGGGGGTCAAACTCAATGGATCAGAGGGCCAAAATCAGTGTGAACGTAGCTTTAGACCTTCTGCAGAAAACAACTGTAGCAACTTGAATATAATTATTCTTCTGGATTATCTGATGGATAGCTCCATCAATTATAGCAAACTAGGTAGGTCTTTAGGCAGTAAAGCAACTCAGACCATTGCACTACCACCTCCATGTCTAACCATGTTCAGTTCTTTTGTTTGTTCACTTTTTCTGCTTTTCTAAACTGCTTTGTTAGTTTTGTTGCAAGGATGTTGAACTGCAAACCTTGACAATTTTTAAACTATTTTGCTTTCCATTGACAAGAGCTTCTTTGAAAAACTGATTATTAATTTTTATAGGACTTTCCTGGTTAAATAAAAGTAAAACCAATAAAACAGAAGTGTCCTGAAACACATGGAGATGATCAAAATGTTTGTCGATTAAAGTGTTTTTTTGGTCAGCAGTTGCAAACAATAATCTAAGTATCTAACATTGTTACTCATCACCTCACAGTTTGTGTCAGATTACCCAGGTTTCTGTTTCAGTCGAGATTTTTCCCCATGTTTTTAGTAATATGTGTCATTATTTTTCAAAAATGACTGTACTTAAATTTCCTTGATCGGACCACAGTGTCTCCACAGCTTTCAGCACCTTTAATTAAGTCAAACCATTTCAAAACTGTGTAACATGTTTATCCAAAGACTAAACTGGTTTAAGATTTAATCTGACAAGAATCACCGGTACAAACACATTTTTAAGTTTTGGTTAAATTTTTAACAGCCTATTTTTGCTTTGAAATGTAGAATTTTTACAAATATGAATCCATTAATAAAAAATAAAAAAATCAAATATTTAATAAAGGTATTTCTTCAGTTTCACCAAAGGTGACCCAAAGTTAGCTGAAGAAATGATTGAAAGAGTTCCTAGGTTACCAAAAGCAAAGCAAGAAAATACAGTTTTTATTGATAACCTTGTAAAGACTGGTTAAAGCATTACTGCTCTATATCAGTGCAGGCAAACACATTTGACAAAGTGGTGATACATCACATAGCAGAGGCCCAATGGGCTTTGAAGTATATAAAAAAAAAACGCTCACGGAGAATAACTAACAGTCCCCGTTTAGAAACTGTGTCCTTAAACAGAACTTCTGTTCCAGCATGGCAACACCATGCAGGGAGCTTTTTGTTTTTAATGAGGTATCCATGACAACAGGAGAAAGTCTTGTTGGCTTTTTCAGACGGGTGCAGCTTCATTTAAAACTAAAGACGCGGAAAAAGTCTCTTTTAAATGGGGCTCAAAGCAAAGGGCATGGTGAAAATAATGATCCGAACCGTGTTTTTGAGAGGAAAAATTCCCAGAGTATTTAGGACTGATGATTTGATTAAAAAAATGTTTACGTCAAGGACTTTTTAAAGTTTGGAAAACCAAGTAATACATTTGAAAAGTTTAACTTGATAGGCAGTTTTTTTTTTAAAGAACACTGGAGCGTTTTGGAGACTATTTTTTTTCTCGTAACTTTAAGCAATGATTTCACTCTTTACTCTGTGCATAGTTTCAATTTCCAGATAAGAAAAACATATAAGTGCAAAGTAAAGGTAAAAATGTCCATGCCACCTGTTAGAATCTGTGACTAAACTATTGCTCCTGCCTAAATTGACAGTGTGCATTCGAAGCAGCATCTCACTGCAGCTGATGATGGTAAACAGAAAGTGTCAACTGTGCGCTAGCGTGTTTGTGGTCCTCTTTGCACCGCATGGTCACAGTCCTGCTGTTTTGCATCGGCGCTCCGACTCTGTGGTGGGTTTTCTCCGGCAGCTGTTGTTTCACACCCACTTCTCTGCAATCTGGAGCGGCTGCATCTTCTGGTGCCTGGAGTGGGCTTCCTCCGTGGACACAAACAGCTCCCCAGGGGGCTAAAAGCTCTGTTGCTCTCTCCCCTCTCATAAAACTCCGAGCAGACTGGCTCAGCCTCCTCAGCCTCCTCAGCCTCCAACTCATTGTGTTGGTGTCAGGCTGTGGGAGTCCGACATGATGGAGGGTGATTTTCAGATGGTCAGATGCCTCCCCTCCTTTTGTCTTTCTGAATGGGGCTAGAAATTGGGCAACAGAAGAGGAGTCCAGATGTCTGCTGGAAAGCACGGGCGAGAAAGAGGGGCCTACAATGTCTTCAATCTCACTTTTAGCGAGGATGTGGACCTCATTAAAGCCAACAATGGCCAGAAAAGCATGAAATAGAGGCATCTCAAAAAGAGAACGGCGGAGCCTCGGAGGTGTCAGATGGAAATGGCTTTTATTTTGGGCTATAAACTTCAGAGAAACAATCAGTGGAAAAAATATAAACCCTTTTCAAAGGAGTTCGGCTTTACTGCGCTTAGTTACATCCTTCATTATCTTTTTTTTAAATCCCATTTAGCTTTTCACATGCAAAGTTGGTAGCAAAGGTCTTTAAATTTATTATATAAAGGGAGACACATTTTTTCTTAACTTTATTCTAGCTGTTAGAGTCTGTTGGGCTCTAATCAGCTTATTTTTGCGGTGTGGAGATCCCCCTTTCTGTTGTGTAATGTTTGTAAAAAAAAGAATGTGATGGCGTCCTTGGCTAGAAGCTTTTCGGGTAAAGAAAAGCCAGCTTTCTTTTGTTTCTTTTGCCAAATCTGTTGTTTTTATAAGTCTGACTGAGGTAAAAAGTGAGGGATCAAATGAAATGAGTTTTAGATGTCAGAGGTTTTGAACACAAATATAGCAAAAAGTAGTTTTGGAAAACATTTGTGTTCTAACACAAGCTGAGAAAAATACCAACAAAATAAAAGTCTTGGGAAAGCAACAAAGAAAAAAAATGTGCTGCTCACTTGCAGTTGTTATTCTGATGTTAAGCTTGATTTATAAATATATATATAATACATTTGCTTTTGACACTCAAATCATGCAAACCCTTCTTGTGTTTATCCGTTTTTCTCCGATCTTTCCAAAGTAAGAGAGCACCACTGAGAAGTACTTCATGCGCATCCACTTCAGTTGAAAAAAAAAAATCATTTTAATTAAAGGTAAATGCCAGCTTATCTTCAAATCATCTGTAACCTCACAAATGAACAGGATCTGCGGCTTAATCTGCAGAGAAAGAAATGTCGCCTCATTAACAAGGTTGTTTTGTGCTTGTCGAGTTCTATACAGAAATCTGACAGCTTTAGCTATTACCCAAGGAGAAAATCAACACTTTTCCTAAAGTTTGAGAACTGATTAAGTTAAACAAAAGCTCCACACTTACTTTAGGCCTTCAAACGATACTTTTTAAAGAGCTTATATCATGCTATCCTCTGCTTTTCAGAGTAAACTATATCATATAGAAATAATAATATATTTCCCTTGGCATGCTGAAGAACAAATTCATGATACATATGCGCTTTTATTCATGATGTAGCTCTTTTTCTACCTGGAAGTAAGACTCCTCGATCTTAGAGGCACCGCCTTTAGAGCCAGCCTTACCAGCATGTCTGCGTTTCACCCATGAAAACAAACATCATCCAAACTTTTGCAAACATGGATGTGCATATTGGGCAAATAAAATTAAAAGGTTTTGCTGATTACTGCTATCTCTGCTGAGAAAGTGTGTGTGTTAGCCTGGTGGTGGCAGCCCAGACTCTTCCTGGAAGGGGCTGTTCCGCCACCTTCATACGTGTGAAAGTGGGGACCCAGACGTTCTCGAGGATTAAAAGGGGCTGGTGCTCAGAGAGCAGGTTTTTGGAGGAATGCTCAGAGATGCATGAACGGATCAAAATTCTGCTCTGGGGTGTTTTTCATGAGGAATTGAGATTATAATACACTTAGAAGCTCAGTTGATTGTGCACAGTGTAGGCCCTTTAAATCGTTGTAGACTCCTCCCATATTTCTTTCAGTTCAGGGGACTGTTTACAGGTGTCGTATTTTCCACGCTGTTGGGTGTGCCAGATCATAAGGAGCACCGTCAATGAATGAGCTATTTCGGACCTTATACCCCATGCAAGGTATAGGCTATGGTATATGTGTCCATAAGACACATTAAGTAAGTTAAAAGAGTCTAAGTGTAAGCACCATTTTATGAGTTTGTATAAAAACTGATTGTTATGTTGTTAACTTCTGTTTGTTTCAATTACTTAATTTCTTTTCTGGTAACATCTAGCAGATTTTTTTTATTTGTTTTGTAAACAGAATATATGAAAAGTTGTTAAAGGGCCTATGTCTTTCAGAGTAAACAATATCCATATAAGAAAAAAATGTTTCTGAGTTATTTTTGTGAGTTTTTTTTCCTACCCAGAAGTAAGACACCCCGATCTCTGAGGCTCCGCCTGGGTGCCATCCATTTTATGATGTCATCCTAGAGTCACCGGGAGCATTTCTTCGGTTCTCCCACGAAAATAAACATTTGAAACTTTGCAAAGACATATGTGCATACCGTATATCTGCTTTTAATTACCCCTGCCATTACTGCGTCTGACGTAATGAACACCTGTTAGACCCAGCATTTATTGGAGATGGACACAAGTGGAAGATGTACAATATTGTGGATTTAAAATGAAAGTGTTTTGCTGAGCACCACTAGCTTAGTGGAGAAAGGATGTGTGAGCGTGTCTTCCTGAAAGGAAGAATCCAAGAGGACGTCCAGCAAGCACGTCCATGAGGTTGTGCTCGCTTTCGTGGGTTTGGGAGGGGCTGGTGCTCACAGCGCAGGTTTTTAGAGGATTACTTAGAAATGCTTGAATGGATCAAAATACTGCTTTGAGGTTGTTTATTGTGAGGAATGAACATTATACAACACTTAAAAGCTCTAAAAGTTGATTTTGCATGGTAAGACCTTAAGATCAGAAACCCTATATTAACTGTGTTCACGATAATTCTCCAACTTGCTGGTAGCATGCTACACGTTAGCCAGATTAACCACGTTAGAGGTGTTAGCCGCATTAGCATGTCCACAATACTTGGAACTCCAAACCAGGCGGTTATACGCTAACTCCCGACACGTTAGCCCAATTAGCGCATTTGAATGACACCCAACCTTGTTTGCAAAACAAATTTACATTTTGACCGAGCGTGAACCTCTAAAACTAACTTTAAAATCAGTAGGAAGAATAACCAGAATTTATCCATATATAAGCTGCTCTGGATTATAAATTACACTGTTGTTTTTATAGAAAATAACTAGTACACCTTATAGTAGAGAAAGTACGATATATTGTGGTCCAATTGCATCAATATAACAAATAGCCATAAAAATCTTTGTGTGTTGCTTACGCTAATTTAGCTGGCATGTTACAAAATGTAATGTGCACACGCAGACACCAACACTGACTTAGTCTATTCCCAGATATTCTACTTCCTCAGCTGTTTGTTGCACCAAACTCAGCAGGATTAAAGAGATCACTTTATCTTCTTTTCTTCGCCGGTGTAGGTAGGTTACTGTGTGTACATACGTGTGTGTGTATCGGCGTGATGATTCTGGGAGGTATTGTACAGATGGCACAATGTGACAGTTTGTCTGACTGTGGTGAAGAATGCGAGATTCAGCTGTTGGCCTCTCACTCCGGCTCTGACCTTTTGTGCTTGTAATCACCATCTGGCTGCGTCTCATTATGGGGAACTCATAGCTTCTCACTCTGGCAGTGCAGACAAAACAATTACTAAACCCTTGAAAAATAAATAAATCGATGCTCTCTGACTTCACTAATAAAAGATGACACCCCTCTTGGGGTGTTTTGCCTCTGACAGATCTCCTGCTGTCTGTTTTTTTTTTTTTTTTTTTC
>NC_050524.1:13104164-13107992 GCF_002922805.2 Oryzias melastigma | reverse complement strand
TTTGACCTCTTAAGGAGTCTTGTCAGCAGATTGAATTTGTCACAGGAGCAGCAGTGTCGTCTCTGTGTGGTTTGCGTGTGCGGCAAAGTGCAAAGGAGTTTCTGATAGCCAGAAGGCCTCCTGGTTTTATTTATAGGCGCAGTGTTAAAATAGCATTGGGCCAACAGCAGAAAGTCATTTACATTCATTGCTTCAGAATGCCACGGTAAGCAGTTGCTATCGCACCAAAATGTATTTTCAAGGCTAAGGGAGCGTCACATGTGAACACAAAGCTCTTGTTTATCATGCTCTCAAACTACATGGTTCCATACTTGTTTGTTCTCCATTGTTCACCCGGCTGGTGGAGCCCTAGAGGAGCTGCTACTGTGATAAACCCATTAAATGAAACTATGGACCTGCAGCTCCCCTTGACATGTTTTTTTTTTTTTTCCTCCCTTTAAATGAACAGTCTTGCACTCAAGAGACTTAGCAGTGCAAAAGAAAAGCACTTTCCCACATGAATCTTTCATTTTGGGACTTTCTGCGGCTGTATTCAACTCTCACTCCTTAATGCCTTGTTAGTTCAACCAAAACATGACTTATAAACTGCTTGAGTAAGTCAAAATCAGAATATAGTCACAACCACAAGGATTTCATATATTATTTTAGTTTTAAAATAAATCCAAGTGAGATGAGATGAATCCTGAAGCATCCAAATTGAGCTATGTGTCATCGTTTTCAGGTAAATTAACTAAAAATGATCAACATCCCATTCATTCCTGTGCCCTCTTGTTTTAAAGAAGTTGTTAATGTGCTGGTTTGTGAAAGTCATAGATGGAATAAGGATTCTCGTGACGGGACTAACTGGTCCAAATTATGCAATTAGTTATTAAACCATCCCTGCATGTATTTGTTGAGTTGTGTACCTGCACAGATCCTGAGGTGACAGTTAAGCCTCGTTTCCTCCGAGCGGTCCAGTATTTAAAGCTTTTCTATTGTAAAATGGACCCATTAAACAGTACCGAACCGCCCCCATTGCTTGTAGGTCCATCGAAAAAAGGGAACGGAATGATTGGGATGGAGTCACTGTAGCCACCAGTTGATTAGCAGAATGTGATGATGAGATATTGCATTCATTTAAGCTAACATTTCCAACGGCGGTATTTATTAGCCGCCCAAAATCTTCTTTCAAACAACATTAAATTCACACGAAGTAGCAAAAGTAAAGGGCTGCTGGAAGAATTCCATTGTTGTTGCTTTTCTAGTCGTCGCACTCAAGGACGCAATAACACGCTAGCGGTCTACAACACGCATGCGTCGTGAAAACAAAACCCTCAGTGGGAGGGAGGCTTAACTGAGTGGAAACACTCTCCAAAATTAACTGAACCGTACCATACTACTCCTTACTGGACCGGACAACTCAGTGGAAACAAGGCTTTAGAGAAGACAAACATTCCCATGAGAAGAAAACACAGGACACCTTTCTTTTTTAAATCCCACTGCGATCATCTTTTGATGTATTGTAAAAGTGTTCCCAGTGGTCTTTAATCATGATAGTGCCGTCTTTGAGCCATGTTCCAAACACCTGTGCTGTTTTCTAAGGTATAGTTTCTACAAAGCAGCAGTTCATTAGAAATCTGACTTTTAAATTGTGGGCGTGACCAATGGCGCTAAGCAAGCCCCCCCCCCCACTTCCTGCCACCCATTTGTTTACATTGTCTCACACTAGCTTACAGCCCCTCAAAACCACGTCCTATTAGTAGAAGAACACAAATGGACGGCAACATTGGAGCTATCCAGGCATTAAGTTTGGATTCAGATACCAATTCAGACGAGGAAAACAAAGACGTACATACTAAAGATCTATTTGTCTGCAAGTGGATGCATCAGAATGGAGCAAAACAGGGAGAGCTTGAGGCCAATTATAGTTTCGACGTCATAAATACAAACTGTTCTTCATCTGCTCCTGATTCACAGGAATTTTAGTAAAAACATATTCTGGAATCCAATTTTGAGCTCAATTTTCTTTACATGTGTCTTTCATCAAGAAATGTTAAAAACAAGAACATGCTAAAAACATTACAAACGTGATTCTCATTGGAGGGAGTCTTCAAACTGCGTAGAGGCTCACATATAGGGGAAATGCTGTCCAGTTCACCACCACAAGTGACATTGGTTTACTCCCAATAAAATGGTTGGTAGTTTTTATAGTGCTGTTGTGTTAAAGGTAAATGGAAGGAGATGTCTAGTACTGACAAACTGAGGGTGATTGTTCTATCCTCACAATGTGGGTCTTCTCTTGTGTTTCTACACAGAAACAAGAACATAGATGTCATAAAAAATGGTGGATCTACAGAATATAAAAACACAAAAAAGTTTGAATAAAGATTGAAGCTGAAGGTAACTTGTTTGTCAGTGTTTTTTTCTACATCTCTAGTAGCTCTCTTTTTTAGTGGAATTTTGACTTGACAGTTCAAACGAATCACTGACTTACCGACTTGAAGAAGATTAATTTTTAGAGATATCATGACAATATCTAACCCCAACAAACAAAAAATGAATCTGCTACTTAACCAATCATGGTACTAGAAAGTGATGAGCACTAAAGTTTTTCATCTATAAATCCAATTCAGACACATCTACATAAAGAGTTTGTCACCTAAAACTTGACGTAAGCAAAAAAAAAAAAAAAATTGGACCTTTTTTGTTCTTTTTATTTCTTTTTTTTTGTACTATAAAATGTTAGTCATGTACATTAAATTGGTTTAGGAATGATTAATGCAAAACCAATACTACTAATGTTTCCCTACACATGAAATACGCTCTAAAATCTCAACAAAGACATTTTGCAAACACTTCAAGTTGTATTCTACTTTTACTAAAAATTCTATATCCTCCTGAGAACCAGACAAATTAGTCATGTCCTCTGAAATCTCCAGATAGTATCTCCAAGAATTTAAAGTTCCTCATCCCACCCAAACATGAAGTATCATCAAAAAGACCACGATGTCCTGTTTTAAACAAATCAGGACTTAGCAGAGTACAATGAGTCAAATACCTAATCCAAAAACAAATGTCCCCTACAGAAGACATAGACAAATGAACTGGTTCTCAGGAGGTTGTGCAAGTCTTTTAATCTGAAGGCACTCCGTCCACATGTACATTAATCCCAGTAATACATTTCAAAAAAGTGTAGGGAAGGGTCAGTTTACCACAGTGTTGCACCACCTCTTACTTTATGTAAGCATATTGGAAGTGAGGAGATGAGGTCCTGCAGCTCTCAAGGTAAAACATTTGCATTTTTTACATTGAGTTTTAACTGCTAGTTTGTGGAAAGCAGAGAAGCTGCATGTTGGTCGTATTTTTCACATTTTCATCATTTGTTGATGAAGTTCCTCTATTAGTGACTAGGGCTGAGTTGACAAAATCGATTAATCAATTTGAATCAATCTAGCTTAATAATCAATCCATATAAGTAGAGATCGATCTAGCACATAAAGCTAAAGTCCACTAGCTTGATGCTAACGTTTAATGGAATATAGGAAAGCTAATGCTCACACTCGGTGGACCTAAACATACATTGCTGAATAAATGAACATTTTATAAACTCACAGGAATTAATTTTCCAAACTCTTTTAAGTAAACATTTTTAAAGCAACCGTTTGTGGTCTAAAGCACCGTTTTTTATCCTTCTTTGCTTATTCTTCTTGTAAAAAGTGTACTGCTGTAGTGCGAGCTCCACCTAGTGGCCAAACTGAAAAGCGCCCTCTAGGAGAAGCAGAACAATGTTATGCCATAAACAATCTCATTATTTCATTAATACATTTTACAGTATATGAACTGCATCAG
>NC_050524.1:13099678-13104069 GCF_002922805.2 Oryzias melastigma | reverse complement strand
AATCCGAATGTAATTAATCCAGACTCTGGTGAATCGAGTCTAATGGATCCTGGAAATTATAATCAATACCCATCCCTAGAAGTGAACATTTAATTTTAAGTGTTTGACACTGTCACACAGATTTGAAGGGTATTTTCCGTTGTCACTCGAAGGTTATCTAAGCCAAAAAAACTTTTACAGAATTTTGATCCCTTTAAACAGTGATGGTTTGAGCTCTTCTGAGCAGCACACTATCTGAAGGCACTTTCACCAGATGTCCTTCAGAAATAAGGAGCCAGTTTTTGTAGTCTGAAAAAAAGAAAAATATGGGATTTCACTCCATATGTTGAAAATAAACAGCTTTATCTTGATGACGGCTCACGAAGCACAAACATCCTAGGTGTATAGCATTTCATTACACCTTTATTTACCTCTTTATTCCCCATTTATAGCAATAATCTCCTCTTTACATTGCTCGTGTTTTCCTGAGCAGCAAACCACTGCTTTATTTAATTTTCTCTGCACTTTTTTTTCCACCCGGTGCCATTTCTCATGTTCCTGCGGTCTAATTGGTAGAAGCCTTATTCGATCACGTCCAGAGCCATTTAGCCTGCTCTCGTTGATAACGGCTCCTGGAAATAAAACATTAACTGCAACTTTCCAAACTCATTTGCTTTTTCAACATTTGTGTGGCGATACAATGCTACAGATCATTTCTATTTGGTTTTTATTTGCCCCACAGCAAATAATACTATCATTTTAAAATTACTTTCTTTTCCATTTCTTATTAAGATTTTTTTTATTTTTTTGCTAATGCCGAATAATTTTTCCAGTGAGCTTTAGCAGAATCTGAACTAATTTATTTAGATTGAAGAATTTATGAAATTGCTGTTTGTTTTGTTCAAAATAACATGTTTTTTTATTAGTTTAACCTAGTGCATGTCTATGCAGATGAAAAAAAAGAGATCCTCAGAGCTTCATTAACTTAGTCTTTATACCTGAATGAATGTTATCCTTCTTCCTGTAAAGTGTTAAAAGGTGAAGGCTGATTTCTTCTCAGCATCATCGTGTTTAAAGAATCTTTTCTGTCTTTCCCCATGAAAGGAAACTGAATTTACTTTAAATATGATTAAATGTCTGTATCTCCACACCATACACTAAAATCATTATTTATTTTCATTTTCTAGCAATTATTTTTTTCATTTCCTGTCTTTTTAGTTCCCCTACATGTATTAAGGATATTTTTTTTGAAAGCTTGTGAATTCCACTGATTTGTTGCCAAAATGTGATGTAAATTTGAACGCACTCCTTGTTTACCCTCTGTCACGGACTGTTATTGTGATTTTGTGCTGCTGTTTTGGGTTTCTCCTCCTGTCTGCTCTACCGTCTGAGTGCTTGCTCTCCTCTTCATTATTCCTGTTCTTCCAGTGACAAGCGCTCCGTTTTGCGCGAGCTTCTCAGCGTATTGATTCTCCTGGTGTTTTTTGACCCTGCTTTGTCTCCTGGATACCTTTGCCTGTCTGATTGATCTGCTCTATACCAGGCATCTTTTTGAAACAAGCTGCCGCTGATTGCTGCTGTCAACCCAGAGTCATCCTTTCTAGTCCAGATTGCTTAATCTGTTGCTCTAGTCACCTATAATCAAATCTGTTTATTAATAATTATTTACTCAACTTGCAGATACTCCTCTCTTTTTCTGTCACATTGGCATGGTTGATGGTCATAAAGTGTGTGAAAGTTCAGCTTTTTCGAGTGTTATTTTAAGGAGATTTATAAGTGATGGCGAAGCAATTAAAGAGTGTCCTGTTGCGTTAGACTGAGGGACCCAATCAGCTCCACTTAACACTATCCTTCACTGATTGTGGTATTGGTGCAAAAATATAAAAAGTACTCTGGTTCCATCAACATAGGACATCTCCAGCGGCTGATTGCACCGAGCTAAAAGATCTCTCCTGTAATTGCCACTTGTGCTCGAGAGTCTCCTCGATGCATATATTGCAACATTGCCTTACAGGACTCAAGTCTTGCTTCTCCTCATTTCTGTGTTTTTAGGTATTTCAGAACAGATCTTACATGGTCTCCACACAGTCCCCATCCTCATTCTGCTCTCTGAAGTGCAGTTTCTTTTTCTGTGCAGTTTCCGCTGTGCTGCGCATTGTGAAACACTCCTAACAACATGGAGCCATTAGCACTGACCTTGTCAGCCACTGTTCATGAAAGGAGTTTTGAGAGAAGTGCATAATCTAGGTGGAAATACATAAAGAGTGATTTTGGATGTTTGCAGGAGATCAAGTTCACTCAAAGCTAACTGGGGCCCTCTTCTGGCTATTGGATGTAACTGCATACATATAATTATCTGCTGAACATATTTGTGTTTCCTTAATTTATAAAGTTTTATAAAATTGCTAAGCATACATTTATTTTACTATTTGACATGGAAACACACCATCATTAAGGTTTTAAAGAAGCCACTTTAGTGTTTTGTTTGATATAGATTTTAGGCCAATTCCTTTTTTTAAGACAGTTTTCAAAATGCCCAAATTGGCGTTCTTTTATTTATTTATTTCTTCAAATCGTATTTGTTTAGCTTATTTATTTATTTTTCAAGAGCACTTAGAAAACAGGAAATAGAGTTCAATTCTTAAGTTGTTCAATGAGCTTCATTGAGTGCAAGTCATTGGGCACGCAACTTTTTAACATAACAGAATAATTAAAAGGCAGGAATATTATTACAGAATAAATCCACTTAAAACTTATATAACTTTCAATATTTTACTCTCCATTAAAAAATATTTTGTCAAAATTATAGAAGTTAGAAATAAGTACAAGATAACATCAGGCCATTAATAACAATAAGGTAAAATGATCTGGAGGGCCGGATTTAATTTCCCGGGCCTTGTCTTTGACACATGTGACTTACAGTGTTCTGAAAAGCATAAAGCTCCAGAACAATCAACTTGATGTGAAACAGCTACAAATGACAAATACAGACATTTTTCTAGAGGAATGCTCCATAGCTTTCCTCTACTTTACATGAGCTACCAACATGTAATGAGTGAAATTTAGGTATTAAAATCCTTCAACTCAATGCCAGTGGAATATTACTTAAACACAAGTAGTTTCTTGTTTTGAACTTTTAATACAATCAAAATTTTAAATCATAACTTTTAGAAAATATATTTTTGATAGAAAAATAACCCAAAAAGCCCATTTAGCAAGAAAAGCTATTGTTATTCTTGATTTTGATCCTGTTTAATTGTGTTCAGTAATTGCTTCCTTTAATCTAAACTGTGACTTTGATAGTTTTGCACAAGAATTCCAATATGCTTTAATAAAAAAGAACCTTGAAAAGTTCAAAGTGACTGTTATAATTTCTTTTTAAAGACCAACTTCGATGAAAATTATGTTTTGATGTTTTTGGTGTGAGAGGGAGAGAGAGAGAACAAAGGAATGCTGGGATATTAACATAGGGTTACTTCCAACACTCCTGTCCACAACCCAGAGGTGAATTTTGAGAAAATATGTCTTAAAAAATGACACAGGCTTTTTGATTTTGGCTCAAATCTTCATAATCATAATTAAAAGACCCCTGGGAACACTTTTTCAATATACAAAAATATATTTGAAGTTGGACTTTAAAGGATATTGTCTTATAACTGTGCTTATTGTGTTGCATCTATGATGAGTTTGATTGTTTACGAGACAGAGTAACACCGCTTGCTAGACTTTTGTAAAAATTTCAGTGAAAATATTTTGTTCATGGCAACATATTTTCAAATATCCTGTACTGTCCTTGCAGTCACATTTTTTCTGTTAACAGGCAAACTGTCCAAACGATTCCTGAAAGACAGGAAAGACAAACTCAGCCCCTTAAAACAGCTCAAAGTGCTGTACAAAGAACACAATAATAATGACACTCTAACACACATGCAAAAACAACAACAACAACAAATTAATAAGAGAACACTTGTAAAAATCTACCATCATGAAAAAGAGGAAACTACTTTTTTCTTTTACTTTTGCATTGAAGTTAATGAGAAATTGTATATTTAATTTGGGCTTGTTGCATACAAGATTGATTGTGGGAGAAATCGCTTTGTTTTGCTTTGTTTTTTGTTTGTATGCCTTTGCTATTTTCATTTTTTCTGTTTTATCGTTGTTCTTGTTTTAAAATGAAATTATATAAAAAAAATGTAAAAAAAGTTCTGTTCAGGCAAGTTCTGAGGAGAAACTTGCATCATTTTGCCTGGTACCGCTCTCCACATTTTTGGGGAGGTTGATTTTCAAATGAACATAAAAAGGACAACCCACTCTACATATTGAAGACCCAGTATATGCTACATAGCCCAACAGTCAATCATAGATGTAAGCTACACCTCTGCCGCTCAGTCTGGCTCCACAAGCCCCGCCCC
>NC_050524.1:13076248-13099578 GCF_002922805.2 Oryzias melastigma | reverse complement strand
CCTGTTTATTATATAAAAAAATGTTTAATCTACCTGAATTGAAATTTGGGTGGGTTTTGAACCAACGACCTCTTCATTGCTAGACCAGTGCTAATCCTAAAACCCTAAACCCTAAATAGACTCGTTTTGGCTCTTTACATCTACAAATGGGACTTTAAAAGTGCCACCTTTTTGGTTTTTGACTCATTCAAATAAACTTGTTTTTAATTGAACAAATTATAATGGAATTTTCTGATAGAATTAAGACATGCAGAAATCAACCACAAAAATACGCCTAGCTCCCCCATTTCCTAACCGATTTTCACAAAACATGGCTCAAATTAAAGCTTAGAAAATCATTGATGTCGTGCTATATTTACATTTTCGTTATCTATAAAAACTAGGCTGCTGTCAAATGAACAGGTTTTTCCTTTGTGCAAGAATCTTTTTGAAGACTTTTTTTTGCCAGACAACCCCTATTTATACCAATAAGAACAAAAAAAAATTACAAAAATAAGTTTATTTTGAAATTCTAAAAGTATAAAAAAGAATGTAATAGATCATTGATCTGTTACTAAAGTATTACGAGCTTCTTTCACTTAAACTCCTGATATGCGTGGTTTGTATTCTGCAGTGAGCAGGACACCTCTTTCCAGAACAGCAGCTCCTGGTCAAACAGAGATTACATCTTGAGGTTGTGCTCATAATGTTGTTCCCCCAGAGGAGGTCGGATCAATTTCTTTAGCTCAGTGTGAAGGGTGGTTTAAAAAAAAAAATAAAAAAAAAAAACTGGACAAAGGAACTGCTATTTATTAGCCATTTTGAGGATGTGCCTTTTATCACTTGCAACAAATCATTTCAGGGTCTTGAAAAAAAGGTTGACTTTCCCGTGCTCAATGAACCACAGTTATGATCTTTTCTCTCAAACCAGTGGTCAGGATGATCACAAACTGACCCTCAGGAGTTCAACTAGATTTAAACAAAATATACGTGGAGCCACTTGATTGAAAATGTCATAATTGGATAGCATGCATTGAATTTACAGTGTGCCTCACATATTTTCTTCCTTTTTGCCCATTGGGTGCCCGCTTTAGGGGTCACCCCAACAAATCAACCCTCTTCACCTGACCAGCTTATATCTTCATTTTATTTAAAGTTGCTAGTTTATGTCTGTAGGTTCTAGGCTAAGTAGATCTGGGCTATTTCTGAATTCCAAAACTACTCACCAACTCAGGGGTCTGCAACCTTTCACACTAAAAGAGATATTTAGTCCAGTTTCTTACAGACCAAAATCCAACAAAAATCACAAAGTTTATCATTTAAAAAAACAACAATATTTATTCTTAGTGGCCATTAAACATGTATTTATGACATGTAGCTTTTAAATATTACAATAGTTGAATTACATGTTTCTATATATAAAACAGTTGTAATTTATTTTACTTTTGACAGCAACACACACAATTTCCTTTCAAAATAAAATACACCCTGAGTCAAATAAGAGCCTCCTGCTGCAGCAGATTTACCTGAACTGAAATGCAAGACAGTCAAGCATGTTTTTTATCATTGAAATTTTAGTGCACCACCGTCATTTTTTTTCTTTTGCTGTCAAATATAAACAACATTGAAGCAGAACCTAGCTATTTAAAAAAAACTCAAAACATTTTGAATAAACTTAGCTTTTTATGCTCATTCTTTAAGATATGAGGCACAAAAACACAACTCCAAATCATTTTTAATAGCCTTAAATTGCATTTGTGAACCAGTGAAGTTTACCAAAATGTAAGACTTTTGGAGACTTTTATTTGACTAACTTTACAAAAAAAAACATGTTTAGAGAACATTTTTGCCTTCATTTTTTCTCAGTTGATTGACATATTCAAAAGACAAAAAAGAAGACAAAACTTAAATAACTAATAGATTGTTTATTTGAATCATTGGCATTTTTGTTTAAAATTTAAGAGCCACAACTACTAAGCCCTAACCACTACAAAACTATTTAGAGCGGGAATTTGGTGCCCTGAATTTTAAAAGCTAAAGATGCCATGCTTACTACTTTTTTTAATTTTCAACGCCAAATATGGCTTTACCGATTAGCCAAAATAAAAACCCAACAATTTACAAAAAAAGTGCAAAAATGTTTGAAACACAATGCATTGTGGTCTATATTCAGCAATCTAGGGAGGATAAACCATGTTTTATGTATAAGGCATCAACACACTATAGCTGTATGAGATTTATGGGAAATTTCTAGGCTACTGGATTTTGAAATTGTAGATTTGATCAGCTCTAATGGTAAAAGCTCTATAAGGAAGGGATTCAAACACAACATTAGTGTTTTGTGTGTGTCCCAGTTAGCATAAGTTGTAACATGCTTTGTTTGTGTAGCTCAGAAAGAGCATGTCACACTGTTATGGCAAAATTGGCTATTTCTAAACACCTTTGGACATGAATGCTTTTTTTTGTTGTTGTTTTATGTAACCTCCATAAATAATATTATCTTGTGTTAAGGTTGTCATAGTGATGAGCACTCTAGCCTCAAAGCGAGAAGGTGGTGGTTCAAATCCCAGGGTTGACCTCCTTGTGCTTGCATGGGTTTTCTCCGGGCACTCTAGTCTCCTCCCACGGTTGATTGGTGATTCAACCTCAAAAGAGGTTCTGAAAATGAATGAATCTTTTCTTTTATAAGATGCATGACAGATCATTAAACATGCAAAGTAGACTTGCTAATGTTTTCCTCCAATTGTAGTGAGCAGTGTTCCTGCTATGACCAGATAAATCCCTTTCTTCTTTTTGAAGGTGAAGAATTCATGCTGTTTTTCAAAGAACTGAAATTACTCTTTTGAGATGGAAGTGTCTCTCTATGGTAGATAACAAATTGGATGTGTAAAGGCATTGTGTGCAGTTAAGGTCCTTAAAACCACTCAAACACCTGAAGCATCCCTTTCAGAGGCCAGTCATCCAAGGTGAAGCCTATAATGACTGTTTGATTGAAGTCAAAACAGTTCACTTAAAACCCACTCTGATGAAAATAATGTCTTCTGGTGTTTTTTAACACTTTATTGTAGCTTTTTTTATTATGATGGAAGACATATAAAATATTTTAAGTTCAAGACTGTTTCTGAGTATTTCTTTCTTCAAATTGTGATGTATCAGAAGCAGCTGTTAGCTAGCGGGAGAGAGAGTAAACATAGGGATGATGGGAAAAGAGTGATGGCTGACTTCCATCCCGACCATCCTGCCGACAGTTAAAATTTCAAATAAGCTTCCTGTTTATCTGCAGAAAATATATCTTTAAAAAAACTTTTTTATGTTGGCTAAAACCTGCAAAATCATGATTAAAAGACCACTGGAGACAGAGAATACTAGTAGTAGAGTGGAGTTGGACTTTAAATCATTGATAACAACCATTTTTGTAAATTTAAAAAGCCTAAATGTTCATTGAGATGCATTCATACGCCCAGTTACTGATTTTCATTTTCAGAAGTGGAGTCTTGGTGAAAGAAACTACATTAATCAAACATAATGCTTTAGTAAATGTGATTTTCTGTGATTCATTGTGTGGTTGTAACAGTAAATTTTGGAGTCATGAAACTGTCTGGTACCATTTTCTAGTTATTTGAGCAGCATTTTCCAAGCCTTTATTATTAGTAGTAGTTGAAGTGTTTTACTTTTACATTTTATTTTTATTATGTCTCAATTCTATAATAAGAGTTGCACTTTTGAAACAAAAAATTAAAATGAATGTAATAGAATTAATTATCTCAGCATTATTTGTGCCTGAAAAATTAAACAGTCTTAGTCTCCAGCTTGGATTAGGCCTTGCCAACATTCCGTTCTCCTGTCTAAATCTAATATCCCCTATAATGACTGCAGAATGATAAATGACTGAAAGCCTATTACACAGGGGGTCATATCACCGAGCACGGATGACATCCAGCCTCACGCAGGCACAGATAATTCAGAGACTGTCTCAGCGCTGCGCTCGGGCTTCACAACACCAGCATGTCAGAGCGACTCTTTAATGGAAATGGAGTCGGTGTCCAAAGCAAACTAATAGCTCCAATTTCATAGTCAGAACTCTTCAAAGCTTGATGTTTTATCATAATTTATGAGAAAGGAGCGCTTCTGCGTCAAAGAGAGGAAAGAAATGAATGCATTTCAGTTATAGCTGGGCAAATTAAAATCTTCTTCAGCTCAACACAGTTTGGAAGATGCAGATGCTTTTGTCGTTTTTTGGACTACATTTTACAACTTTCCTGTATGTGTTTGTGTCCCTGGTGATGTGAAAAGCTGTCAAAATTAACCAGTATGCATTAAAAATGTTAATTCCAAAAGAATCAGAGGTGTTTGTTCATGTGGTAGCTGGTTTAAGAGGTTTAAAAGCTCGTTGAGAAAACAGAGATTATTTGTTTTTTTAAGGTTTTTCAGCAAAATGTCACGTCTGTTGAAAGGCCTATTATCGTCAGAATTTTTGAATGAAATAACATCGCACTTAATGGAGTTCAACAGACATAACAGGCTTGAGTCACGGCGCATTACCGGTGTAAGTGACGGCATAAAAGTCAACAGATAATGTCACATTTTCTCCTAACAGTCTGTGCTGATGAATGGCTTCATTTGAGATCTCTAATGACTAGACCTTTAATCGATGTGTGTGTGCTTGTTTGTGTTTATTATGCGTAACTTCTACTTTTGTGAGGTGAAGGCAAAACAAAATGAAAATTTTAGGTTTGAAAAGGACAACTTTACAACCACGGTAGCATCAAAATGCATTCTTTACGGTTAATATAAACCAATTCAGGCCTGATCATTATTCAAATTGATCAAGTTGTCCTTTACTATTGATTTATAAGTGTCCAACACATCATATGAAAGGGTTTATAGAGTCATTTCCATTTTAAACAAGCAAATGGCAACAACGAAGAGAAAAACAGTTTAAATAGAAAAAAGGAGCACGAGTGATATGAGTTGAAAAGTGCTACACAAATAGTGTAATTTGATTTAGTTTGATTTAAATTTAATTTGATTAGGTTTGATTTAGTACGATTTGAATTTTTTAAATTTGGTTCGATTTAATTTAGTTTGGCTTGATTTTATCTGATTTGATTTGGGCCACTTTGATTTGACTTGATTTGATTTGGTTTGATTTTAACATTCTTTTATTTGATTTCATTTGATTTCATTTGATTTGATGCAAATTCAGAAAGAGTGACAATCTTCTATGGGTTTAAATAGAGAGAAAATTGACCAACACAAAAAGCAACTGTAAAATCAAAATATCTATAATAAATGGGTCTCCAATTGGTTTATATTAACCATAAAGAATGCAAATATGTATGTCACACTTTTCAATATTTGAAAGATAATTTATAATCCAATCACATAAAACAATTCAAAAAGGATTCATGAAAAGGTTGGATTAAAGCTGTGCATTTTTAAATGCTGTCAAACAGTAACTTCACAAAAAATTCTATTTGACTAGATGAGAAAAATTTTAAGTGCAAGTTTACTGTCAAATTAAACAAAGGGAATTTTCTATGCAACATGTCATATTTTCACTTCACAGGTGACCTTTGTGAAGTTTTGAATTTAAGAAAAAGAATATAGAAGTGGGTAAATAAATAAAAGCATTGGGTTTTTTCTCTAAACTTTAGTTCTTTAAATTTTTTGGGACAAATTTTACTTTTGGATACCAAAAAGTTGATCAAAAAGAAATTAGTTTGTGTGTGAAGAGGCACCACATCTTGAAAAACATTTTTTTTTTTTTTTTGCTTTAATTTAATGTCTTGTTTTTTTGTTTTTTTTTAAAAGGAGCTTTAAGACTTCTTTCTTTTTTTTGTTCATCCTGACCAGCTTTTAGTCAAAGTATGCTTTTATGGTATTATGTTTACAAGTTAAAAGTGCTTTTAACCTTATTTGATCCTATTACTTTTAGTTCTTTACTCAAACGCAGTATGATTAACTTTTACAAAGCAGTTTAACTTTGCATAAAAGCAAAGTTGTTGAGTGGGTTTTTGATTTTTATTTTTTTTTATTATTTATTTATTTTTTTTACATGTTTTGAGATTAAGCTTTTGGATGTGACATTTATGATGGGTCTTTAAAAGCTGCATTGTCTGGAATGAAGAGAAAAAGCTGATGTTGCTTCCACTTCTTAAATGTTTCTACTGTTGTTGGATAATTTTTGAATTTTATCATCATTTCTGTTGTTTTGACAAACCTCAACTGAAAATTCTTAAACCCTAAAATGACACTTGAAGGCTAAAGACAATGTGCATTTCTTTATTCAATAGAAGCTTTAAACATGAAAAGAGTCATTTTTAAAATTAATTTAAGTGTGCCTTAACATTTTCCATAATCCAAATTTTTAATGACTTCATCTTGACCGACTGCACTGACGCTAGGAGAGCATCCAACATTGAAACGTATGCAAGCTAAAGGAGCCAAGTAGTAGGAATTGAATAAATATTGAAAACTGCATTTTTAATGCACGGCAATCACCTGAAGAATCTTGTCTGAGAATATATTCACAGTGAGAGCAGATGGCAATATTATGCAATTTCACGGCAGCAGAGGAAAACATAAAATGAGGAATATGCAGATGAGTGTAGCATCAGAGGAGAGCAAAGGAGAGGTCAGAAAGCTTGTTTTTTTTAACCTTGATCTGCCTGTTTAATTATTTTTCCATTCCTTGTTTTAATTTTTCCCAAATCTTGATGCAGCTAAATGCACAATCTTAAAGGTTTAAGTTAATAAATTACCATAGATGGATACATTTCAACATTTGACATGAGATTTATTTTAAATGAGTTATTAATTTAAAGTCTAACCAAGGGGGTAATAATAAAAAATCAAGATTTATTTATTTTCTTCAAGCCATCATCTAGTGACAATCCTATACAAGAATTTAAAAGCTTAATGGAAGACATTAAAAATATTTATTAAAAAGAGAATAATTTTCAAGGAACATGTGGCGAGGATGAGACGACTTATTTGTTTGGACGCCACTAGGTGGCAAAAAAGAATGAAAAGATTTTGGCAGCTCAGAGCAACAGTGTCTGTTCTGAAGAAAAATATTTTGTTCTCTGTAATTTAGGTGCATAAAGCAGGAAACGGTCCAACAAAGAATTATTGTCAGGGCAGGAGGAGATGATCAGTCAAGGCTAAGCTAAAGCAACTTTTTATCAACTTGCAGAGAGGCTTCAACAATGAATGCAGTGAAGAAACGTGCAGGAAGGGTTCCTGTTTATACTGATAGCCACTAACATAAATCTGAGCGGCGCTGATGATATCATTCATTTCTTAATGTCAGCTGTGATTAGATGTCAGTGTCTTTTCTTGCAGCAGTTTATCATGTGCAGACGAGACGAATGCACACACACTGTTGCAGCAAGTCGGAAACGTTTGTGCCAAATTAACCTCTGAAATGCACATAACCTCATGAAAATGTGTGTTTAAAGGAAAACTGGGTTGGAAAGAACATGCAAGCCGCGCAGTTTTCCATCTATCAGTGCCTCGTTCACACTTTGCACATCAATTATTCACACAAGCCACCAAAAATCTATTTCTTCATGCATTCATGAGTTTTTTCAGTCGTACTCGGGGATGAAGACATTGAAGCTGAATTTTGATGTAAGACACATGGGTGAGACATTTGCCTGAATGGGGGAGCGCTAGAAAATTCCGCAAAGGATTCATGATTTGAAGTAGAAATCTAGCTTGTCCACAAATATTCACAGAGAATGATATTTGAAGCACATAAATATCTGTTTTTTACCTTGACTTTAAAAAAAAAATGTCTTTATGGGTCAATTTTATTTCAGTTTAAAGTCAAATTGTCCCTTTTCCCAACTTCTTATCGTTAAATTTGGTTAGAAATGTGTTATTTTTTTAGACAAAACTACAGTCACAATGTTTTTCTAAATTTAGAATTTAAATTTTAAAAACACAGATGTCTTTTCTTATCAGGTTACAAAAAACCTGACTAGACATAAGTTCTTGTACTAAAGGGACAAAAACACTTTAAGAATGTTGACCTTTCATGACTCCCTCCCCATTTTTGCGATGCTTTCTTGTCTTGTAAAGCATTAATAAGATGGTATTTCCTTTTAAGCATATGCTTTTTTTTCCTTTATTCCCAAAAGCCATGTCTTATTTTTTATTCTCTCATTTATTTTTCAATAATTCTGCTTCTCCCAAGGAACAGCAAACATGATGGTGTACAAATAATAGATACATTACCTCTTTCCAGTGAGTTTCATTATGTCTCTCTTCGTTTGCCACCAAATAGAGAATTAGTAAATATTTGATCAAAATAACATCAATGCAGAAATAAATCAACTTTAATTTGTGAGCTGCAGCTTAAATCTGTCTGTGCAAATACAGATATTCTAGAACCATCTCGGCTGGAATATAATTTATGCAAGGTGCTATGGCTGATCCAGACTGAATAATATATTGTGATGCATTAATTCTGGGAGGATATTTACAAAAAAAGTTCTTACTGAGCACAACTTTGAAATATGGAAAGTGAAGAACTAAAGCTGCAGAAAGCTTTAAAAAACAAAACATAGATGAGTTATCACATGTACAACTCTAAAAAACAAGAAATTAATATATTATCTTATTCTAAAATTATTTATATAATAATATTACACCAGGCCCTGCGACAGACTGGCGACCTGTCCAGGGTGTACCCCGCCTTCGCCCTTCAGTAGCTGGGATAGGCTCCGGCACCCCGCGACCCCGAAAGGGAAGAAGCGGTCTGGAAGATGAATGAATGAATGAATATTACACCAGAAACAGGTTTCTTTAATATAGGAGTGCTGTGACTTCAGCCTAACTTGATTTCTAGGATGTTACAGCCTTTCTCACTTGCTGTACTTTCCAAGTGTCTGTGGGACCTTCAACACCCGGGTTTGCTTTGGATAGCACTTTTTAATTCATGAAGTGATGTGATAGTAACTGAGACAGCATTACATTTCAATAAATATGAGCATAATTTAAGTTTTTTAGAAGAAAATTTAGATTTGGATATAAACTGCTTTAATAAATATGTTTGAAGCGAAAAACCTTGTTTTATGCAGCTTCCTAAAATGGTTGTTGGGCTTTTTTTGGGTGAATTTTTTTTGAGTCTGTAAACAAAAATCGTACAGACAACAGACAGATACGGCAGGGAGCTACTGAACACTAAAAAGCAATTTACAGTGGAAGGGACAAACAAGAGAACTTACATTTCTGCCGGATGTCTGAATCTGTAATGCGTCTTCATTTATTTATTTACTTTTAACCAAGTGCAGTCTCAAAGCTTAGCTGGAGCTTAACTGCTGAAGAGAAACACTTTTTGCTACCACAAGCTATCCCGTTGTGAATGCATAAATTGATCCTCAGAAAAACACCAGAACTCAAAGGACACATGGGAGATTGCTCAAATTTTACAAAAAAAAGAACTCTAACCTACTTGTTGTGATGATAACATCATTATTTTGCGCATGCTGAAAAAGAAAAACTGCACACATAATTTAAAGTGTGATTTTAGTGATCATTTTCAATTTCGGGTGTGGATAATAAACTAAAAAAAAACAAATATTTCAAATTACTTTCTTCCAAATGTACATTTTAACCCCTTAATGCCTGAATTTATATCCAGGTATGAAAAAAACATAATTGTATCTATTTTGTGTTTATTTATTGGTTTTTGCTTCAATGTAGATATTAAAAAAGGGTAAGCTTAGAGCAAAAGTGGCTTGTTGCTTATTCTTATAAGGGCTTAAAGAAAGCTGAGCACCAAAACTGGATGAAATTGAAAAAATTCTGAATGTTATTTATTTTTTAAATGTTTTTCCCCATGGATGTACAATAAAATCTCTCCAACAAAATACTAAGGTTCAGACGTTCATTTAAACGGTAACTTCTTTGAAAATAAAAAAACAAATTCGAGTCTAAGAAATTTTATTTTTGTAAGTTAATGGAAAAAAATAGTGCTCTGCTATAGTTAGTGTTTGTATTTGTTACCTTAATTTACAATTAATTAAAAATAAAAACTTGAGGAGTTATATTCGCGTCAAACCTGATAAGCTATAGTTTTTGTATATTTCAATGAAAATTGAGACAACTCGGGAGCAAAATCTTCAGTAGTGCAAAGATTTGAATATAATTACACATTAAAATGTTTTAATTCTTCATTGTAAATCCCAATTATCATCTGTTATTTATTTGTCTGTTTATTTAAATCTGTTATGAACAAAAAACATTTTCTCTTAATTCTTTTATGCAACAGCAAAATTTGTGTTTTAATAAAAAAACACAAAGAAGTTATCGTTTTTTTTTATCTAAAAATGTTCAATTTGTACATATCATTGTCTGACATAAATCCCAAATTTACACATTTTCTAATTCAGTATTTAAGGTTTATCCACAATTAGTTTATTATTTTATTGTAATTTTTCTTTGTTAAAAGTTTGAATTAGTAGCCTACTTTTTATTTACAAGTTATTTTTAAGTTTTTTTTTTAATTATTTTATTTTATTTCTTTTTTACTTTGTTGACACATCAAAGTTAAGTAACTTCTACTGTCTGGACTGTCCAAACACGTGCTCTCATAATGAAGGTGTAATGACTGTAGTCGTAGACAGGGGGCGGCAGCGAGCAGCTCAGGTGCGTGAATAAGCTCCCTCAGTTAGTTGAGAGCGGCGAGCAGCAGCGGCGGCGCTCACTCCGGCAGAGACACGCAGAAGTATAGGTGTTTCTGCGGAGGTTGAGCAGAGCAGGAGGGAGAAGAGCAAACTTGGACCGTGTGCGTCTGCTTGTCTGCGCCATGTCAGCCGCTGTCTGTCGGCGGGATGGCCAAAGGAGCGGGAGCTTTACTTGCACACGTCGCCTCTGTGGTTTCTTTAGCGGACAGTTAATTACCACCTGAAGTAAAGCTGCAATTTGGGAAGGAGGAGGAGTGCTTTCAGCTTTCAGGAGAGGAGTCAGCGGATGTTTAGTCATGGAGATAAACAGGAGACTTCGAGCCATACTCATGTTGATATGGATCTTCCCAGGTAAGCTAATTAAATCGTTTAGCCACCGTGAAGCGGCACAACTGCCCGCGAGTCGTGTGTTGGCTTGTCTGAAAAAGAAAATGCCTGGTTTAATTTCCCCTTTTAAGATTTCCATTTCACCCAAAACCTTTTAAGATAAAATGAAAAAAAGCGAAGAAAACTATATATTTTTTGTCTTCAACCATTTGAATTCCCTGTTTTATTGTTAAATTTCGATCTTTGGTGTCGGTAAAAGTCCATCGCTGTGACCCCTGCGACCTGCACACCTGTGTGAGAAACCCCGTGGCTTTGAAGATGCGTTCAGGAGCATCACTCTCACAAGGTCCAGCAACAGGTTCTTTCCTGCTCAAGTTTTTGAAAAGTTTACTAACAAAAACTGTTTTGAAGTTTGAACTCGGATGTAAGAATAATCTCCCTGAACGTTTTCTTAAATTCACAGCTGGCGCATCCTCAGCAGACCAAAATATTTTAGCTTAGCTGAGTGCTCTAGTAAATGTAAAAGTCATTTTTAAAAAAATATCTTTATTTTTTTTCTGTGGTTAACATCTCATTTGAGCATTTAAAAAAACAGAGGGAGCAGACTACCAATAACATGACTCAATAGGAAATGTAAGTTTAAATAACAATCTTGAAACTTATGTCCCTATTTCAGATGATCAATAACTCTGGTCAATTACATTTTTATTTAAAAGAAGACAAAGAAATGAACAAGTCGGGTCATTTAAGGTTAGTAATTTGCTTTAGTTAAGCCAAAGTTTGTCAGCTCTCCTTTAAACTTATAACAAAAGTTTAAAATAATAATGTGTAATTATATCAATTACACCACTTACACACATATGAAGTGTGCAAAAAAGACGTGTAATGAAATCAGTGCTATTGATTCATTAATCAATATTTATATTATATCATCATATTAAATCAATTTTATTTACTCGTAAATACTTTGGTAAAGTACGTGCTACACTGCCTGAATTTACGTTTTGAGAGACGTTCAACTTATGTCAACCCTTTGGCTCTCTTATTGTGTCCAGATGTGTGACCCCTCCCATGACAAAGGTGGACAAGATTGTATGTCTGCCACGGACACCAGTGAAGATGAACAAAAATCCTTGGATAAAAAAAGTTCAACGCACAGTCTTGTGGGGTCCAGATGACCCCACTTTTAATGTAAACATGCCTAGAATAGCACATAGGTAAATACAGCTATAGGTTTGTTGCCCAAAGTTATCATAAATCCTTGATGAAAATGACACAAATGATCAAGTTTAGCAATGGAAAAAATAATAAATTGAACTTTTGTCTTTAGAGAAAATCAGATGAGAATGGAGTCTTTGAAACTCTTGCGCTGAACTTTTTTTTTTCAGAGGTGTCTGTGGCAGACATAAAACCCTGTCCATCTTTGTCCACCTTTGTCATGAGAGGGATCACACATCAATATAAGGCTGTGGTCACTTGGACCCCATAAGACAGCACGAGGGTTAAGCTACATTCACACCACCCTCGACAACAGGGTTCCAGTGACCAATTCCAATTAAAAATCATTGTAAATGTGTGTTAATGCGTTCTTTGAAATTCTGTGTTCAAAACTCTTGCATTCAGGCATAGCTAAACATATTTTTAAGACAGTTTTTTTGGCTCAACGTTCCAAAGGCGCAGCTATTGAATATGTCTTGAGTTAAACCAGATCAAACTTTGACTAATCAGGCACTGTTGTTTGGATGGCACCCCTTTAATCAACAGAAGTGCCAACCATTTGACAATTGATAATGGACGATAAATTGACTTTGTTTTGTACCCAGCCATAATTTTATGGCACCAAGCCTTTCATATATATATATCACAATAGAACTAAGGAAGAAAGGGCCTGGAGCAAGATTTGCACCACTTTGACACTTCACACCAATCCTCTTCTAACTATAGGTGGTGGACAAGCATTAATAAATAGTATAAAAAGAAGCCCCATCCTGATTGTGCATAAAGGAACCCACTTTTAGTGGGTTCTTAAACATGTACATGCCTGTTGCAAACGTAGCTTCAGAACAAAGAAGTTGGATTTTGAAGTGATATTGAAATTTAGTTGCATTCACGAGAAAGATTTGAAATGAAGATGTTTTACAAAATTCCTGTAAAAAAGATTATTTAAATCGCAAAATAAAATACATTTAGTGTATTTCAAGAAATCATGTTATCTGCCCAAATTGCAGAAGGTCTGCCTCAAAGCTATTCCAACTTTGAAAATCTGGTTTCTTTCAACCTCTTGTCACAATTTTTTTTCTTCCCTGTTTGGCAAATCATGTTTTTTGACACTCATTGTTTATACCACACCAGTATCCACCTAAACCTCACACTCAATTATATTAGATTTCATAAGTAAAAATACACTGTTATGTCTAATTAGTCTGGTTTGTGTTGAGTTAAAAAACATATATTTGCGGTGTGCTGTAGAGAACAACAGACGTAGTTTTGTTCTTTTGAATCCTCAGTTTGCCTTTCTCTTCAGCTAAGCGCCTGTATCTCAAACCCTGCCTGTCACAAACGTGTCCTTCATGAAAGGAGTTGAGAAAATCCTGCTTGTATTGATGAAATGCAGCAGCTCAGCAGTTGCACATGGGAAGAACTGTGGCTAATTGGCCACTAAAATAAATCTGGTAATGCTCGACTGCCTTTAAAATTCTGTTTTGTACCAATTAGCATCAAGTAAGTCCCAGCTTTACTCAGTGGAATACATCCACACTAAAACTCCTGACTCTTCCTCTTTAGAGATCTCTGACTGACTTGAGGTCAGTGCCAAGGTGATGTGGCAGGGCCAAACTCAGCACTCCTCCTCCGTCTGATTGACCCCCACCTCACATATATCGTGATGTTGTCAGCTGATTGTGACGGCTGGTTTTGTAATGAGACCGGAGCCACTTGGCCGTGGCGTAAGCTGATGTTTGTGAGCCAGCTCTATCCCTTTTCAGAGAAGAACTCTCAGAGCTTAGAGTAATTCTGATTATGATTAACTAAACAAGAAATTAGTCGGTCACGGTCCAAAGTTGGAACAAGCAGCATTCCCTGCTGGATTCTGCGTGAGAATTAACAATCACGGCAAGGCTTTGGCAGCTATCACCAACTGCCAGAGGATGGAAATGGGGTCTCAGACCATTTTGGGTTGCTTGGCGCGTTATGTTCTCATGTGGACTCATTCTCACGCCAGAAATTGTAATTCGTTCGATAATTCGTTTGTAACGCATAGCGCTTCTGTTCTAATATTATCTAGCTAAAATAAAAACTGCTGTTGTAAAATAAGGAAAGGGAATCGGGGGTGTATTTTTATTCTAAAGGATAAGAAAAAAAATCAGAAAATTTCCTGGATTTAAAAAAAGATAATGGGTAAAAAGTCCAGACAGAGTCCTTGGATTTGTCTGTGTGTGCCGCACACCTAATTATTTTATTGCTATTGTTCTAATCACATTTTGTTGTGTGTTTCCAAATAGTTGGATCCAAATGACACATGCTCTTAATATATTTTTGCCATCTGAAAGGATGACAGTCTCTTAATGAAATCTCGCTGCAGCCTGTCCTCTGCTGTTGACATGTTGTCTCTGCTTTGTGCAGTTTTTAACTAGAAAACTAACTGATGCATACGTTTTTATTTACGTGCCTGTATTCATCCCTTATAATTTTGCACCACTATAAAGCCATTTTTTTTCCCCCTCACTTTATGTAAACTCATTTTACTCTACCTGGAATACAACAATCCAGAAAGGAGAAGAAAAGCTGCAAGAAAAGTAATTCTTTGTATTTATTTTTGTGCTAGAGCTAGTTTCCTATACTTAACTTTTGTTTTACCATCGGTTTCCAAGGCAACAATGTGCCTGCTCATTAAGTAGCATTTTATCTTTAGGCTTTGGTTGATATGATTGAGAATACAGCTAAAAGCTACCAAGTTGATCAGTTGACCAGTTCTTGGTCTACTTTGACCAAATACATTTTTTTTTATTCAATAAAAAGGTTTTTGTGTTTGGAGCTTGGAATGTATCTGTATAGAATAAAATCACAGGAACTGTGTAATAACGGAAAATTATTTTAAATTGTTATCCATCTGATATTTGGAGCTATTCTAGTTTTATATAGTCAAACTAATAACAGCTGGTCAAAAGTCTGAATGTGCTTGGTATTGAATGATGCATCATTTAGAACTCCAGCTTCTGATCCAACTGTCGCAAATAACAATATTGGTTGATAATATTTGTTTGGATTGAGAACATTATAAAATGCCCCTGCGCACTACTGTACTTTTTTGTAATCAAGTAAGTTTATTTCGCAATAAAAGTAAGAGGTGATCCGACCTCTGAAGCTCTCTCTTCTCAGGTCTTCAGAAAAAGCAACCTCTGAAATTTGTTTGCAGATGAAAGTCCATTTTCTGTGCAGCAAATGTCTTTCACAGAGCAAGGTAAATGAGCGGAACAGTGGGGTCGCAGCAGAAAACAATAATCTGCGACTCTAGGACAGGACAGAAATAAAATTAAAACAATGATATGCCTTCATTGTGTACACTTTTTCAAGAACCTAAAAGGTTTTAGTTTTTTTTGTTTGTTTTGTTAGACCATTCTTGAAATGATACTATCAAGAGCTCTGATTCCTCTTAGGAGTATATTGTGATATGTTTCTTCATTTTTCGCAAACTTCTCAATATTTTTCCTGGATCATGTAACAGAAAAGGGTTGCCAGTGAGGCTCAGAGGAGCAGATTAGTTTCTAAATTAATGGACCTACGGTGTAACTGTAAAATAAATCTTCTAAATCGAGCCTGCCAGGTTTTCTAAAACGGAGAGCCAAGCTCCTCAGGTATGTTGGTAGTTATTTATGGGTTTTTTTTCTTTAATAATTTTTATCACTTGTGGTTTGCTGTCACAGCACACACTAAGGAAACAGAACAGAGGGAGCAGTGGGACACAAACCTTCTAGAGTGCATACGGGAAGGAAGATGTGAAGATATTTCTGGGGGCTTTATTGATTTATCAAGTGATTTAGTGTCACACAAATAAAAAAAAAAATAATATAACTTTTTTTTAATCAATCTTTTTGGTATAAGGGAACTAAAGTGTGTGGTGTTATTGTCTTGCTCATTCTTTTTAGCAGAATTAAAGCAGAAGATGTATTTTTTTTCCCTTTATCCTCAAATAAAAAATTGACAAACCATGAATTCTTCTTGCTTTATTCTGCCCCTGTGTGTTGTAAAACCTATATGCATGCGATTCCTGTTTAATCATTTCAGTGTCCAGCACTTGTAAAACACAAGTTTAATCTCGTTCATCAACTTTAAGACACTCCAGCTTATGTACAGGAATCTCAACAATTCATTTGACTCTTTCCTTCAATCAGTGTGTCACAGTTTTGACCTTTGAAAGTAAAGCACTTTTTTCTTTTATCCTGTTAGCATATACGTTGGGCTAAACTATTAGGATTGTTCATTCTAGTTACTTTTCTCATACAATTTTTTTTTTGTTTGTTTTTTTTTTAAGTTTTAGTTTTCTTTTTAGAATTACTGTAATTCTGACAAACAGTGTTCCCTCATTTATTGCGGGGGTTATGTTCTAAGGCTGTAAAACCCCTCACTCTACACTTTATGCTCTTTTCTTAGACGGACATTAAACAAGAGAGAAAAGTGTCAAAATATGAAACTCAAAGTTCAAACCTTCATAAAAGAATAAGTCCAAGATTTAAAAAAAAAATGACAAAAGGTCTGCTTGCAATCAAAGATTTGTGTAAATGTAAAAGTATAACACATTCTGAACAGGATACACGTTACAGATGAGATTGATTGACAAGGTTGACAGCCAACCAGGATGCAGAACACAATCCACTGTTAAAAAGCATCCAAAGTTGTGCTGAAAAAAATCTGCGAGACTGCAAAAGGTGAATCGCGATATAGTGAGGGAATACTGTAAACTACAAGTGGTGGAATTTTTGTACAATAAACACGTAGGTAGTTAAAAGGGTGTCATACATCACTTTAAACACAATTTTCACTGTAGTCCAATTGACTTTGGCCAAACCAGCAATTTGTCACACTGTAAAATAAATGGGTGAAACAACTCTGAACTTAACAACAGAACAAAAACTATTATGCCCGAAGATGTTTAATGGGTAACAATTTTTAGATTTTCTGCTTTTTTTTTTCCATACATACTGTCTTGTTTGTCTTCCCAGCATATAAATAAGCAGAAAATCTCACATGCAGGAGGGATCCCTTTTCCTCATCTGCCACTGTGAAATCAACCAGGTATTAAAAATCTCCTGGGCTCCGTCAGACCTGAACTCATCTTTTCTGATGAAAACTGATAAATTGCCATCAGTTTCATGTACCGCTACATTGACGGTGCCGACACCCACCTCGGTGTGGGTGTTTGATCAGGGAGCCTAATTGACCACAGCCTTCGCAGAGCATCAGGATCTAGCCAAAGACCCCTGTAGAGGGTGCAGAAAGACTGGAGAGGGATCTTGAGCAACAGGAAGTGTACTCAAAACTAGGTCAGTTTAATTGGCTAATGCTCTCTGCACAATAGAGAACATTGGTGAACAGAGATGTGTCCCCTCTCACAACAGCTGCTACATGTTTGACTCTATTTACTGCAGTGAATGTCAAGTCAAGTCATCCGTGCAGACGGTCGCAGCGGTGGAGGTCGACAGGTGTTTATTGCAATTTTCTGTGGCAGCTTGCTGAGCTGATGTGACTTTCATGCACGTGATCTCCTACGGATGCGCAAGCATGTTAAGTTGACCCAGTATAGTTTTTCATAGTCGAGTTCAGACAGTGACACCTCATTCTGTTGCAAAAATATTTCAATTTTCTTTAGATATTACATGCTACTGTCACAATTTTTCAGTAGGTGTCTACAGTCTGCTGGCTGTGTTTTGCTTATTATACTCAGCTGCACATTTTTTCTCAAATATAAAAGACAAATGTGATGCACATCGTTAAGCATTCCACTCACTAAACCAATCAGCCTAAACTGACTTGTTTTGTTTAGTTCACTGGCTGCCAATCCACCACACATTCCAACAATTCAGTGCTACAGTCTTTTATTTATGAGGGAACCATTTAACACTGAAACTTCAGAACAACCACCAAGTGAAGAAGCAGTCTCCTCAGTTGTTTTTAACAATTGAGAATTCTGTGCTGAAGCACAGAAAATCTGTACAACAGATTTTTATTTTGCAAGTAAAATGAGATGCAGCACTCTTACTTTGAAACTCTGGTACGTTGTCCCCGACTGCAATGGGCTAAAACAGGGGCAAACATGTTTTATTAATCCAAACATGAGGAAAAGTGCTGTAACTATCGATGTTTGTCAATGAATAATGAAAAAAACTTTGTTCCGCTCTTAAATAGTGGAGACTCAACATTTTAAACGTCTGACTGTAATAGGTGGTGTTCCAACATGTGTTATAATACACTGACTTGTACGTTTGGGTGGAAGTTTTTAACACAATTTGGAGTCATTGAATGTACGTTTTTTTTTTATAATACCTGGAGATTCCAGCTGAAAAATATTACTAGAATTATGTTTAAATGTGTAGATATACACACACATTTTTTTTGTTTGGCGCATTGAGTTATGAATGTTTTTGGCCTTATAAATATGTTGTGAATTACTCTAACACATTATTGACATCCTACATTTCATTTCATTTAGACAGAATTGCTTTGTTTTTCATAGTTTTTTTTCACATTTCTAACGGCCTCAGTTTTCATTGAATCCTTTGAAACATATGTTTCAACATAAAAGGAGGCCCATATTTTCAGTACCTTTCTGCTCAGTGCTGAGTATTGCATGTTACATCAAAGTCAGTTACAACAAAAATCCATAACTCACATATAGTTGATATTGGTTTTGCTCTCTGGCTGTTGTACCTAAGCTTCAGTTTGAATTTAAAGTGGATTAGGAGGTTTTTTTTTTTTATTTTTTTTTTTTTTGTAGAGGAATTTGACACAGCTCTTGAGCTGCCTTGCCCAGGCAAACTGACGGCCTCATTGGTGCATTGGACATGAATCTATAAGGTTGTCACCTTAGTTGTAGGGTACAAACGTGGGGTTTGTTTTGTATCGTAGAGGTTTTCATTTTTGTGAAACATAATTTGGGTTTCTAGTGCTCGTTTTCTAGAATGTTCATGAGAATTGTCAGAACCATGATAGTTCCCCATGGGTACCGTTATAAAAAAAAAGCTCTTTAGATATGTTTTGACCTTTCTTCTGTTTTAATCCTCATTTTTATATATAGCAACTTTTAAATTAACATTTTTGTGTATAAAAACAGTAAGAGAACATAATTTTAAATAAACACTTTTGAATTTTTTCATACAATAAAGAAACCCTAAAGGATAAGAAATAGAACTAACTTCAAATCACTTTCATTCTGCTTTCCTAGTACAAAGGGGAGGCCTATCTCTTTTGGCACATGCAAATGATTGCCATTTTTATGAGGTGCATGTTCACTTAAGAGGCAAGTGTGCCACCACCGTCAGGAGGTATCTTTCAATGCTTTAGACGCACTCCAGTGAAAACGGTGGTTTTGGTGCTCTTTTATCATCTTTTTTCTTATGATGGAGGATATTTATAAAATAATTTAAGTTTCGAACTACTCTACTGAGTATTTTTCTATTCCGATCCAGTCCTGCCCACAACTAATTCTGAGTCGAATTTCTTATCTTGCTGATTTGCAGAAAATCTCTTAAAAATGAAATGACACTGGCTTTCAATTTTGGCTAAAAGCTGCATAATCATAATTAAGACCACTTAGATTTTTATTTTATTTTTTTACAATATTTAAAAGTATAGTTGTAGTTGAATTGCTTCTCTGTGGGGAAAAAACAAACCATCCCTGTTTGGACAGTCCAAGAGGACTACTTTCTACATATTTCCCACAAAAAGTAATGCATTAAGTTGAAACATTTAATTATTTTTATTTGCATTATGTTTATGCAACAAAGCCTTTTTTGATTAAAAAATTTGTTGGATGCTTGTACTATTAATTCCGGATTATAAGTGATGCAGTTCATGAAACTGTTGGAGGAAGGTTTCCTTGTTGTGCCATGAGGACACCTGAGTTTGGCTAAAGCAACATCTTCCATCTACCTCAGTGACAGATGTTCACCTCATTAACTCCCACTGCTTCCTCGTTGTATAGATTTTTTTTTTTTTTGAAAGTTTGTGTCGAGAGTTAGCGAAAGACTCTAAATATGAATGCTATATTTAATGTAAACCTACTGGAGGTCACATGTGTCAAAACAAAACCAGCTGATCAGGAAAGGAATTCATAAAGAAGCAAAGATGACTAAAAGCGTAGGAAGACTTAGCAGGTGTGAGCCCCCCCAATCACCTCTCTGCTTGTGTTGACTAATGATGCAGCCACTAGTGACCATTCCAGTGTGGAGACGACACAATCTGGAGCCTTTATATTCATGCTACTTTTATGCCACCGCAGACGAGGTCCGTTTACTGTTTCTTAGTCACAAGTCTGCAAAAGAGGAGGCATCCAAATTAGGACAGTTACATTTGTTCCAGCTCCTGGCTACCCTGCTGGCTGAAGGCAATAAAGGATACATCTTAGAGAAGTGTGTCATTTACACCCCAGGCGTGGGCGAAGGTCGCAGCGATTCGGAACAGGTGCATTCTGGGAAGACGGTAGGCTAATGAAGTGTATTCCCTCTTTAAATGTGATCTTTAGTCCGGATAGAAATGATGCATGTGAACTTGTGGATACAGATAAATATATATGTTCACACACCCACCCACACAATACTGTTGGCTGTCATCTGCAGAAACAATTGATTTGCCAACAAATATTTCTTGAATGTTGAAGAAAGCTATTAATACTGGTGTAATGGTGGTGGTTCAGATGGCAATGCAGAAAAAGTGAAATTTTAAGTTTTTGCTTCTCAATAAAAAAAAGCTTTTGACTAAAGAGCAGTCTATAGACTATAACTCAGTTTTTAATTGAATGTAGATTTTTTTTTTTTTTAAACGTAGAAACTAAATGTTGTATTTTAACTAGCCCGAAAGAAAAACCTGAGGAATACGAGTGGCAGTTACAAAAATTTAAAAAAGGAAATTGTTTGTGTGGTTTCAGCAGATGAGTTTTCCACTAAGACGCAGGAAGATTATCGTGCTATTTGGCTTCTATAGTTGAAGAGTTTGGATTTCTCTTTTCATACTAGATGCTTTACCCCTGCAGCAACATTGATAATGATTGTTCTAAATTACTTTAGGATAAAAATATTTTGAAGACACAAATTACCCATTTGGAAGGAAACATTTTTGTTTTATTTTTCGCAAGTAAAGGTGTGAGATTAGTATTCATTGAGGAGTTGGCGGCATCGCTGCTCCTTAGTGTTGATGCTCGATCGTCTTGCCAGATGGAGGGGAGGGTTTTTGTGGTCAGATTAATGCTGTCATCTGGCTGAAGTGTAACCCTCACAGGGTTATGGCGCAGTTGTGAGAGGCTAAAGAAGCTCCCTCAGGTCAATCCCGCAGAAGGCTGGCAACTCGGACGTATCAGTTGCAGCTCTTCCATCTTAGATTAAAAACTATAGTAATCCTTGTCTCTGCAATGTCACCCCTTCTTAAACAAGGAGCTGTGCTGGATTGCGATAGGCTATTTATTTTTAACTTAAAAATATGTAACCTGGGGATATAAAGTAGGTTCTCTTCACATTGAGTTTTGGTTCAATTTTAATCTCATGAAATGGTTTATCTTCATCCTCAAAGTTGTACACTAAAAGAGGTTAAAGGGATTCAATTTTTTTTATTGGTTAACTTGAATTTCAATGGTTTAAAACTTGAACAGAAAATTTAAATGGAAAAAAATGTTTTTGCTCAGCTCTTGCTGTAGACATAACCAGTCATCTGATTCTCATTCTTGGGAATTAAGTATTTAAAAGTATTGGGATATCTCTCCATCTTTCAAAGTTGAAGTTACTTTATGTTTCCGGTATGAACTTTCTTTGCTGGTGGGAACACAAGACAGAGTCAGACAATCATCAGTAAAATCCATAAAATCATACAAATCGGTAAAATTGAATACTACAATAAAACCAGTAACATAAATACAACACACATACCATCCTAAGATGCAGACTCCATAATTTTGAACTTTATCATGCAGTTTACTAATAATTTAAAATCTCTTCTACAGTCTTCAGTTTTGAGTAAAACAAACCAAAACAAAAGTTTTGATGAGATTAAACTTATTTTGAAATGGAACCAAGTAATAAATCACTTAATTGAAATTTGTTATTCTGGATAATTTATTTTGGGGAAAATTGAGATCTTATTTTCCCAATGCTCTGCTTCCTTTTGCCTCCGTTGTTCGGAGTAAGGTTAGCCCGCCCGTCCCTGGCAAAACGCAGATGTGAGAGCAACAGCTAGCAAAGAGGAACTTGCTCCATGAGGCAGAGAGAGAGAAAAAGCTGGTTTTGCAGTGAAAACAGTGCACGGGCAGCAAGAAACCCCCCTTCCCACCCCCCAGACACACACACATAAAACCTCTTCTAATCACCTCCGTTAGCGTTTTTGCCAACGAAAGAGCGGGACATGAGATTTTTAACAGGACAGAACTGGAGGATAAACCGGATGGATTTACAGCAGCAACAGAAAGTTTACAGGTGTTGATTTGGAGACAGCGCTGTTGCTGCACGCACAGTACAGTACTGCATTTACAACACAGTAAATTCATAGGACATTCATAAACTGTATTTTAGAAATATAACATGCATGAATCAACTTTGTGTGGAACTTTATTCGCAGTCTCTTTGTAGCATTACAGAGCCGATGTTGAACTGAAAAAAGCCCCCATCTACGCAATAATCCAAAACACTATCATGTCAGAATATTACTGTTATAATGTCATACAAAAATTAATCACATAGAGGGCGAATTATGGAAAAAGTTTATTTTTTGTCCATCTACTTTAGTAAATTTGTCCTTGTTTTTTCTGCAGGTTACATTTTGAATTTATTGTTCGAAGACTCCAAAAATGTGTTCATGCCATTTATGGATTACTTTTATGCAATTTAATATTCTAAAAAAAAAAAAATTTCTTCAGCTGGCTACAGGTGACTGAAACCCCTCTCCTCATGAGGATGTCTTTCAGCAAGAAAACAAACTCATTTTTGATAGAAAATTAAACGCTTCACAAACACTCCAAAAGTAGAAAGCAAAGACTTGGTTGAGATCAAAACAGGAGGTCCTTAGAAAAAAAAAAATATTCGGGGAAAAAATTGATTTGATCTTTTTTAATTATGTTGTGAATTCCTCTCT
>NC_050524.1:13060832-13075942 GCF_002922805.2 Oryzias melastigma | reverse complement strand
TTTTGGTTAGAGAAAGTAAAAGCAACGAGGAAAAAGAAATTGATTAAAATTGAGAATTGAATTTGGCCATATAGCCCAGCCCTAGTGCTATGCGTTAATTCGGTAAAGGACGCATTTGCAGTTGTAGATTAACATGTTGAAAAACAATGAGTGAGAATTTTGTGGTAATGGTTCACACTCCTAAATCCACTGATGGCCTGGTTGTTATTTTCATTGCGTAGATCTACTTGACATGCTACTTCTTTTTTCTTTTTTTTTTTTTTTGAAGAGTGAAACTAAAAAAAGAAAAATCCTAAAACTTTTTTCCCCTCACTCAAAGCACCCTGGCTAATTGGGGTATGTAATCTCTGCAGAAAGTCCCGGATCAACCCTGGGGCCTCAGTTGGCCGTTCTAGTTAAACCTCTAAAGGGTGGCATCCTTCTAAGTCCACTAAATCTGAAACAGTAGGAGGTTGGAATTTTTTTTTTTATTTCAAGGAGAATTAAGAAACGTGAAGAAACATATGGTCTCTGAAAGAGATATTTATAATGTCCTTTAGTTTTACCAAGGCTTTTTTATTGGACCATTTACACCCATATTTTAACACCTGTTTTGGGATTTTTTGGATGGTTTATGCCCCCGCCCCCTTCTTTTGAAGAGTGAACCCCTATCTGAAGGTACAGCTTTGCTCGTCCAGAACACAGCAAATAGAGCATGATGTGAAACTGTGTGGAAATAAAATCACCAATGCTCTACACTGTAAATCCACTCTTGTTTGGGTGGGTGATGTCACAATACCCTGCAAATCTGAGCGGCGTGCTGAATAACAGACTCTCAGATTTAGGAGGGATGAGGATTGATAGGTTTGAGTTGTATTTTTAAGTTTTTTTATCCCTTCATGCACCCAAATACACACAAAAAATGTGTGTAATGGAAGTTGATTTATCTTTGTTGTATTTTTAGGGGCAACTAACGCACAATGTTTACTGCAAGAACAATTCCTTGTGATTGAATCATGTTGTCTAAGGAAATTCAAATGCAGACCTTATTTATTTATTTTGGTTAAGTCATGGGTGCCCTGTGCTTTACCTCATCTGCTTGCTGCATATGTTGCAGAAAATCCTCCTGAAATGGGCTTTGTTGTTTTCATAAATCCCCACCCCCCCGCCTTTGGTAGCTTTCTAGCTCTCTGGTGTTTATTGCAGCTGTAACATCAATTTAGTTGGAGGATCAAATTTTCACTCTGTCTGGTCCCTCTGGTGGTGGCAGCACTATTGCCATTAGAATTAAAGCCTCAAGGAGAGCCCAGCTAACAGAGTAACGGGGCTGGACTGTGGAGTGTAATCTTAGTCCGCTCTCAAACTGGGAGGTAAGTGGCTCATCAGAATGACTGACGATCGAAGTGACCTCGCCATCGCAAAAGGTGACACTCCTGTCAGCAAGCTTCTCTTGGTGCTATTAGTTTGAACAGGGGAGGTTTGATTAGAAGATTTTTTTTTTTTAGCACAACTATAAGGAAGAATGACTTGCCAGTCCAGATTTGTAGTGCAAAGCGCTAGGAAAAATGTGACAGAAGTTTGTTGCTCTTTTAAATGAGGAAAAGATTAGTTTGAAAATGAGATTGTTCTTGATAAATACTCCTCAAAGTACCTTCACTGATTCAAAAAGAGACAGCACAATGGGATAGTGGTTAGCACTCTCACCTCACAGTGAGAAGGCCTTGGTTTGAATTCCAGCTGGGGATTTTCTTGTGTGGAGTTCTCCCTGTGCATGTGTGCTCTTTCTTCAGTCACTCCAGCCTTCATCCTACAGTCCAAATACATTTTTCATGGGTTAATTGATGACCCTAAACTGGTCCTAGGTGGGTATTTATGATTGTGTGGCCCTATGATGACAGGTGATCTGCTCAGGGTGTACCCTGCTTTTTGTCCATAGCTGGTTTTGGCTCCACCAACACAGTGACTTGGAAAGGAATTCAGCAAGTTTGGAAAATGGATGGATGGATGATTCTAAAGCTTGCTTAAGGGCACTTTCACACTAGCGTAATTGTACCTGATCGAAATGCTGAAAACTTTGTTTCATATTACTGAAAAGTTACGCTGTTACCAGCAAGCTGAGTCTCCTTGAACTGACTTGGTTTATTTGACCTGGACTAATATAAACACCCAGCTTTTTTGCAATCCAATACTCTTTCATGGTATTCTTTGTGCATTTCTTTGCACTCGCAGCACAACCATACTGTCTCAGGTCTGCCGTTGGGCACCGTCAGAAGCGGACCAGAAGTTGGCAGCAGAATGATCTCATAACCAAATCGGGGTCAGTGAGACTTTGGCATAAAATGAGTGGTGTGCTGTAAGAAGGCTCCATCCAAAGCAAGTTTTTTTTGTTTTTTGTTTTCTCTTCTCACCTTTGATGGCAGTTTGGAGTTAAGTGTCAAACCCAAGAGCAAACTGACTGCCAAGAACCATCTGAACCTCTGACCAATGGACTGAGAAAGTGCTGCTCAACCTACTGATCCACATATATCCCTGTTATGATTAAATGAAAGAAAATCCAATTTAGGATGAACAGACTTTATCTGAAAATAACTTTAGGACAGTCATCTGTGCTGAGTATTCGTGAAGTGACAGACATCAGATAATAGAATTGCCATGCCATCAACATCTAACCCTTGATGAGGCTAAAATATATAAAGCAGAGCAAAGATGTTTTTTTTTTCTTTTCTTTCACTTGGACTGCAATTTTTATTAGCAAAGTTAAAATGACTACTCCACGCAGTGGTTCATTTTTGTTGATATTTAACTCATGTCAAAACCATACTTGTAGTAATGTGTATGTTTTGTGTTTGTTATAGCATGTTTGAATAGTTATTAGATATTCTAATAATAAGAAGATAGGGTAATATTTCTGGTTTAAGTTCAAGTATGTACACCTTTAACACCTGTTGAAATAGCTGGAGTTGCAAAACAAAAACTGGTAGGGGGGGTGCTGACTCACAAGATGCTTGTAGTCTGACCCTGGGCTCACACGTAACTTTAAAAGTGCGAGAGGAAATCCCACTGCAGGCGTTCACGTCCTGCGACTGATGTCAGGTCTCTGCATCGCTGCAAATCCTTTTCGTTTGGTTCAAATTTCGCCAGATGACGAAGCTGAACCAAGGCGAACAAAGGGGGGTTTAGCGTGAACCAGAGGTGTGCCAAAATATTGATATTGTGATATATCGCGATATTTAGTCCTGCGATTGGTTGTCAATGGGTTCTCACCAAATATCGATATTATATTTTCATTTGAAGAGGTTGTTGCGCTGAGCGTCTGAGGCGGAACTGTTGAGCAGCTGGGCGCTCGGGCATTATTATGTGTGTTTTAGGGTTTTTACCTATTGACTGCTGACTGACTAAATGGAAAATGGATAAAGATTGGAAAAATAATCTCAAGTGGCAGTCTGAGTAAATCAGCCTTCAATTTTGGATGCTCAGCGCTTTTCAAGTGTGGGAAAAGCAGACAAGAAATTAGGTAACACTTGACAGTCTGTAAAACATATTCATCATCCTTTCCTGTGACGTTTCTTTTTGAGGTAGGTGGCTGTCGCCACTTAAATTATTTAATTTTTGTTCTGTTGTTTACAACAATTCTGCACTAAGTAGTGGCACTGCTGATCATGTTAACTATTGTTAACATTGAATTTGACAGATAATTCCAATTCAATTGGTGTCAGTGCTTGTCAAAGACATACTATTACTGATTTCAACAAAGTTGCACAAAAGTTTCTATAAATTGTTGCACAAAATAATACAAGTTGTTTATTATGATTGTGTTTAATCCAAAAAAAAAAAGAGGATATATTTTCCCCCAAAATGTGTTCCTCTATATAATGTTAGTTATTAAAGAGGATTTTTACCAATTATCGCAGTATCGCGATATTATCAATATCGTGAGCCATGTAGTGCGTATCGTATCGTGAGGTACCCAGTGATTCCCAGCTCTAGCGTGAACATATGTGAGTTTGGAGTTCCGAGGTTGGCAGCAGAGCCTGTTGCTGCAGCCAACCAGAAGCTAATATGAGCCATTGGCTGTAGCTAGACCGCTCCCACATCACAACTGAGCTGTAACGCTAGCCGCTGCCCATAAAAACCACACAGTATTAACACAACAAGCAGAGTGTTGCTACACTCAATAACAGGTGCTGCTAAATACCTGATGTTTGCCTAAATAGGGTTCCTGTTTGTCTGCAAATAATGCAAATATGATCCAAATTTTGTACATAAAAGTTTTTGAAGTGCAAAACTTCAAGCAAGAAGCAATTGCAACAAATGGAAAAGGATTTGCAGCCAACGGCTTTACTTTGCAGATGGTGCACATGGTCAGAAACACAACAAGCAAAGAGGAAAACCCTCTTGATATAAAAACATTGTAACATAATATTTGTAACATAACATCTTGATGCCTTTATTGTGGCAATAAGATTTTTTTTAGATTGATTGTAATATATGTTGTGTTGTTATCTGAATCAAATGTCAAAAACAATGATCTAAACCAAAAATATGCCTTATAATTTTGTAGTATATTGGATTATTGGATGTTGCTAAAAATTGATGCTTTTATCTTTTTTTTGATTAACTGTAATTAACATAGTTTGCTGGAAAGTTGATTCAAGCAAGTGGACTAAAAATACCACACACACAACTTCAAAGGCTGGGCAGATGTGTGTGAATAAATGCAGACCTGGCAACAGCACAGTTTTTTAGTAGAACAGGAAAAATGAAAGAAATACGTAAAACAATTTAATGCATCCCTGTTGAAGCATGTTGTGAACTGAAAGTGCTTAATCTGCCATAAATTTAAATTTAAAAGGTGCAGTCATCATTTCTTTGGAGATTGTTGTATCAAATTTCTGTCAAGAGCAATTATAATTTATGTATAAAAGTTATTTTTTTTTGTAATCCCCCCAAAGGCTTTCCCTTTTATTTTACTTTTAGGACTTTGCTGTACTAGTGTCTAATTCAAGAGGCAAACATTTTGATATACATTAGATTTTTTCTTCATGTAGAAGTTCATAGCTGATTAAATCACTTATTTTTTTTCTTTTTACATACCACTGGGTTACAGAATATAACACAAACACACACACACATACAAAACTGGACAGAGATGAGAAAAATTAGCAACCCAGCTGAACAGAAGGGCAGATGCCTTGCAGCTACACTAAGTGTGGATTTTCTTGCTTCCCTTAACGGTCCAAAAACACGGACCTTGGGTTGATCTCTCTTTCTGGAACAATCATGACTGAGGGTGCATGGTTGTTTGTCATATTTGTTCCTGTCTGTGCTGTAATGGATTGGCAGCCTGCCCAGGTTGAAGCATGCCTTCTCCCTGAAGGCAGCACGTATAGGCTTCAGTTTCCCCAGTGAAAATGTTCATGAGGAAGCAGGTGTACAGCAAATAAATGAATGAATGAATGGATGGATGAATATACATGGTCTATTGTTTTCTTTAAAAATACATTTAGCAAAGTTAGATCTGTTATTTTTTTTCTTTCATTTGTGTTTTCATAATTGATCAGAACCATGTTATGTATTTTTTCATTTCCATCTGGAGTTGTCCGTTTGCAGCTTTTATAGTCTACATTAGTTTTATTGATGGTGGGCATGAGGCCTCTTCTTGCCCCACACAGCATCCTTGGCACATTGTGTGTTTGTGTGAGGCTGTGCTCTAACAGCCTGCTTCCCTTTGAGCATGATGTGAACCCTCCTGCTGCTCCTGTGCGCAGATGTGACTGGAACAGAATTGCATCCATCTGCGAGTGATCAAGGCAAAAAACAAAAAAAAAAATGGTGGATCAGTGTAGTAAAAGTGAAATTTTCTCATGTTGGGCTGATGCCTTCCATGCTCTGCATGAATGTTTATACCCTGAAGTTGACAATGATTTAGATTGCCACAGAGAAACGTAAAAGGTATGTTCATGTCTCTTAGACCTTAGGTACCAATCTCTTGGTTTTCCGACTTTGTCTTTACTTTTTCTTTGAGAGAAACTGCAGATGTTTCTTGCATTTAAATCATTTTAATGCAAATGACTTTTGCCTGTTTATCATAAGTAGAGCAGAACAAACGGGTAGTTCAGTGTTTTTCATTTGACAAAAATGAACGAAAAGTTGACTTTTTACACAGACTTTATAAACAGAAACTCCCATTTTTGCGCTGAATACTGAGAGCAGAGTATTCTGTGTTTGCCACACTTTCAATTTAATTGGGACTTTTCTTACAAATTTGGCAGAGGGGTGACAACTGGTTATAATGTGCAGTATGCATTTTGACAGTTCAATAGAATAATCAGGTCTTTAAAAATAAAAAGATCTGTTTAAAGCTATGGTCACACATCAAAATGCCACTGCACGGCAACTTAAATGCCAGTTTTTCAGCAAATTTGGTCGGAGGCCGCTCATTGACCACTCAGTGGCACTTGGAATTAGGTGGCGGCAGTTACATTTTAATCAGGTGGGCACAACCCACAATATATTTTTATTTGAAATGAGAAGGATGAGGTTGTTTGGGCATTTATGTAAATGTGTGAAACACTGGGGATGAAGGAAAAAATGAAAAAATAACGGTCTCCAGCCAACAGAGAGTCCTATCCCATCGTTTCTGTTAATGATGCGTTTGGTTCATTTGTGAACGCCACATCTCTAATTAATTTGAGTTTGTAACTTTGTTTTTTATGTAAATAGTATAATTTTATGTTGTGCGCTGCACGTGTTTTCTTGTTCACTGAGAGTGAGCAGGTGGCCGGAGGCTCTTGATATGGACGGCCGCCGTCCAAAGACATTTATGCATCGTACAGTCAGAGCTGCTGTGGGCCGGCGATCAGGCTGTGACCGCCCAGCTGTCGCATTATTTTGAAATGACGTCACCCCCACCTGTCTGAATGCCGCCGGACTGCCGTTGTCTCCATTCATGACCATGCCAACCATTTTCAAAAAAATGTAATGGTAGCAGCTAGTGCTGGGCGATATGGGAACAAATTTAAATCACTATATAAAATATTTTATATCACGATACGATATATATCACGATATATGACAATAAAGTATATTTTCAGGTATTCTCTGAAAGTATGCCTGATGTTGCGCAGCTTTTGTGAATAGTTGCCACAAAAGTAACAATGTTTTTAATATATTGTTTTGAAAAGAGCCTAAAAAATGTTAAATATAAAATAAACTTCACATTCTCATATTCCAACTCTTTTTATTGTGACAGATGCTCTAGGAAAATACTTTGTCATCACAATATACAATATTGCTGTCCTATCATTTAACTTGACTACAATTGTGAAACACAAAATGAACTCTTGGTACTTGCTGCACATAATATTGCAAATATTTGTGTGTTGATTTAAACATACTTTAGAATAAAATGGCGTTTTCCTGTGAGAAATTATAAACTTGCAAAAACAGCATAATCCGATTAATCCTCAGATTTCCATGTTCTCCACAGAAAGTGAAAAAGGTTCAACATTTTCAGAGTCTCTGCCTTTCTCTCATGTTGTGCAGCAACTGTGCGCTGCGCAATATGACAGACCGCTCCGTACTTGCACCTTCACTTCAACGCGTGCAAGCATGCGCTCAGGGGGCCTTCACCTCGCCGCGTGCACGTTTGCACTCAGGGCACCTTTTTTTTTTCCAGTGCAAGTATTAGTGTTTTTTTTTTTTTTCAACAGTGCACTTTGTTCTATGTCTAGGATTTGCTGGAGACCTTGTCAATCAATCTCCCTACTGTACCATGTCTCCTGTACCTGCAGGTACCTGCAGGTCTCTCAATCTATTTAAATCTTTGATTGCATGTTTTATGTTTTCATTCTACAAAATTGACTTGCTTTTCTGTTGTTTTTTTTTCTTCCAATAAAATACTAAGTTTAATTTTTATTTCCTTAATTTATCTAGATAAACTACCTGTTGCTTAAAGAATAATGAATAAAACTGCAAAAGCATCAGAGTTCATGTTTTAAATGGGTCTTTGTTTTATCTTAGATTTTTCTTTTTCTCTTCTCCCCGTTTATCATTCATGCATCCTATTATGACCATGTTACTGTAAAGACTGTTAGCAAAAAACAACCACAGTAATTGGGTGGTAAAGTCCTTTTTCCACTATTGAAAACAAAGTTTTGTTTTCAAAGAAGCTAATTAAAAAAAACACAGAACATGACCTGCTTTTGTGAACTCTCCTGGATCTCACTTGGCAAAGAGGCAGCATGCAATCATGCATTAAAATACATCAATTATGATCTAAAGAATCTCAACTATATCATTTTTTTCGTTTTTTTTCCCTGAAAGGAATTTTTCTCATTTCTATTTTTAGCCGTAGGGTTGGTTGGCCCCCTAAATTGATCTGCCGAACACAGCTGCCTCTAAGAAACCTGCTCAGACCTGATAAGCTCAGTAACCATGGTGCCTTCACCGGCAAAGCTCAGGCATCATATGCTTCGTTTCAGATGGAAAGGGGGGGGAAGTCATGAAATTTTCAGGTAACAAATCTGCCTCTGAAAACGTAAAAGATACTGTGACATGGAGGAGAAATGATTCAGAACTCTCTTCATTGTGGACAGTAGCAGTTATACTCACCCTGACACTGCTCCAAACCACAGAGGTTTTACAAACACCTTCATAACCCAGATTCGTCGTTGCTTCAGACATGTCTAATCTTAATGCAGTGAAGGAAAAGGCCTTCTTACTTTTTTCAATTTGCACACCTTTAGCATCTTCTGCTATTCTCATGAAGATTTTTTGCAGACGACTATGTAATCTTTGCTTTAAAAATAATCACAGCCTCCTCCATCTCTCTGTGAATTGTAGAGAATCTTTTCAAAACTTGGATCAGAATCGGTTAGAGATTGTAGTTTTGTGTTTTGGAGGACTTTGGTCAGTGATTCTCAAACACTGTCTGTCAAGTACCAGAACTCCGTGATTACTATATTTGCATATTTACAAAAGTCTGCATAAAAAATATTTGTTAAATATTTCAGCTTTGGCATTACAAAAACTTGAAAGGTTGTATATGAATGTGTTTTCTCAGTGTTAGAACAGCTGTTAATGCCATTATGAGTCTTGCACAAACAACACAGTATGAATATGTTCTTTTTCTTGTAAAATTGTGTACTTATTTGTTTGTTTTTTGTGTAAACTTTTCTTGTCATAAGAAAATGTACACACATTTAAGAAAAAGTTTTTAAGGCTTCAGATCATCTTAAACTAGCAAACTTGTGATGAATTGACCAAAATACTAAACTATAACTTAATCTAGAAGAATGTTGATTTTTTTTTTTTTTCTTACATTTGCAAAAAAGCTAAAAGGCTCGAGATATAGCTCTATGGAAGCTAGACGGGTTACCTTGAAATGCAGCTTCCTCTTTCTGTCTCTTGTATTTACAGTTGCAATGTTGACAGAAAACAAAAGCGGAGATTAACAGCTGCTTCTAAATGCTCATGAGAATAATTTTCTTGTGCTAGAAATAATTTAATTATGGAGAGGATTCGCTGTCGATGCTGTAACAAAAAAGCTTTTTATGGGCTTACTGTAGCAAAAAAGGGGGAAAAAGCTTTTTATGTGCTTTCAAAACACACTCTTCCATCTTCAAGCTGCAGCTAGTGGTGTTGCATTCATTTTATGATAATCAGTGCTTCCCACAAATGTTTCCTGGTTTGGGGGATATTTAAATCTTTGTTTCATTATTTATCTGTTTTCCTTTCCTCTGCGCTTCACTAATTATCCCGAAAAAGAACCAAGCCTTGTTTTGGAACAAAGTTTTCTCTGATATGGGATATAAATGCTCTTATCATAACTCGTGTGCTTTCACTCCCCAGAAATGAGAGCTTTAATTTACGTATTTCAGTAAAAGAAACAGAGCTGCTGTTGTGAACAATGTTTAGCTTTTGGAGCTCAGTTTTTGAATACCAAAACTATAAAGCACTGGATTGCAATGCAGGGATTCATAGTTTTGTTTGTTAGTTTATGTCACCACATAAGTCCTGATGCCAATCTTACAGTATCTGTCGGGAATTAATCCCCAAAGTTTGGAATATAGAAAAAAATGTTAGTTTTATGTTTTAGTGGGGATTTATACAAATATATATACACAAAGTGTTCCTAACATAGATGTTTGCCAAAACCAGAACTAGTAATTGTTGCAACTTCTGAGCTCTGGAACCTGGTCTGTCCAGGAAACAATTTTTCACCAACCCGCATGTTAAAAAGTTCAAATTTATACCAAAAACAAGCCTATGTACAGTCTGATTTCTGAAACTTTCTATTTCCCCACCTTTTTTTTATAGTCTTGTGCAAAGGTTCCTGCAGGCTGCTAAGTAGATTTAAATTCCATCACTTTAAAAAAGTTGCCCCCCTCTTGTTCCCAAATCCCTCTGACTTGTAGTTGTTGAACCTTGAAGACTTTGGGCCATCTTGTGGTGGTTTTCTGCACCATGAATTATCCAGTATGTTCATGTGCACAGGGCAGTTCTCAGTGTTTGTTGTAAAACTAACGGGGGAGGCCGGCCAGCACTGTGAAAGTCTGCTGATTTTAACAAACTTTTAAAATTACACTATAAATGACTCTATACAGTATCACTGGTTTTAGAGTCACAGTGTTAATATTTTTCCAAACGTTTTAATTTTAGTTGTTTTCAGTGGAGCGGACATGTATTTAAACATCTTTTGTGGTGACTGGGAGGAGGCAGAGGTCAGCCGTCGTTGTCCAACATCTAATTGGTTTAACTGAAGGCCATGACAATGACTTGTGCCCTTGGTTACTTATACACGTCTGTTCCTGCTCGTCTGTGTTTTTTTTTTTTAATTTCACAACCGTTTCTTTTAATGGGTTGGTTATCAAAGTAAAGGCGAGAGCTACATTTTCCGTCTCTAAATATAACAGCACACTTGGATTTTCACACTTTCAGCAAAGATACTATTTTCAGCTGAGTATTTTAGTTTTGATTTTTGCCATTTTATGGGGGGGAATTTAAGAAAAAAAGATAATCAAATACCAGTCTATATTGCATTGACGCCTGAAAAGTTCAGTTAGAAAAACTTAGCATTGTCAAAACTTTAAAAAGAAGGTATATTTTTCATGCGTTTTTATTATTTTTTGCAGCAATTCCAGTATAAATTTCATTGTTGTTCTTAGTTTTTTTTTTTATAAAGGACCCACTAAAAGTGAAAAGTTATAAGCTGTTTTTCATTTTTGTAGTTCTTGATCTGCTATAAGATCGATAAATTAAAGAAGCACTGTACAACTTTAAACATTTATGTTTTACATTAAAAGATAATGTAGTTTCTTGATTCTTAGTTATTGAGAACTCTGCGTGTTTACAATCAAAGCTGTCTTTCCCCTGGAATGCGATTGTCCTTTAAGTCAAATGACAGTGGTCACACTATAATGTTGTCATGTGTGCGACTTTTGTCCATCCCTTCTTCCTCCCTGACAAAGCCAGCTTGGGCTGATAATAAGATTAGAGAGAGGAGAGGCAGCTTAGCGACCTGGCCTAAGAAACGGTGATCGCTTATCTGAAAAGCTGTTGCAGATAGACATGAGTGGAGCAGGAGAAGTCGGGCTAGAGAGTGGGTGTGAGGCTGCAAGGGTTAAAGGGCAGCCGACGCTACGCAGTCATATAATACAAATAAGTCTTTAAAATGAATTTATGTTGGCCCATATTAGCTGGAAATATAGAGGACCGCTATTTGTCCTCATAAGAACTTTACAACAGAAGCTGCACAGAAGCACAACTAAAGCCAAGCAGAAGGAAAGTGGAGGTTCTTTTTATATATATTATTGTGCATTGTTTTTTTTTCTCATCAAGTGCATGATTTTCCTCTGTGACCTCATTCATTCAAACTAATCTGTGCCCCATTGAACTGTAGCAGAATTAAAGGATTAACCCCTTTGTTGCCAACTGTTTATAAAGATTGACAGCAGGTAAACTGAAATCTATGATGAGACATAAACTCATATAAGATCTTTTTTTGTGAATGTTGTTGAGGGATCTTGTCATACTCATGTCTATAGCTACTTAAAAATAATTAAAATCAAGAAAAAGTATAAAGGAAAGCTTGCAGTGAATAACTCGTGTCAAAATGTGTTGAATTATGAATGTCTGTAGCTCCAGTGTTAAAATTCTTTTAACTATCGTAACTCTTTAACAGTTTACGCATTTCACGTGATTCTAGCAAATTCTGAAGTGGAGAAAGGCAGCCTTGTACTGATATGCAACACTTTACAGTAGTGAAGTTCTTAATTTGATTAACGACAATCGACTGTTAATGTCGTGGAGAAAAGCGATGTTGGGCCATTATTCAGGACTTTACGTTAGTAATGTGTTGCATATCGATTCAAAGCCAATATGCAAAGCAGCCTTTCTTCACGTCAGAATGGGCGAATTAACTTCGATTGTGTAAATGGTAGGTCATAGAGCGTTTGTTATCTAGGTGTTGCTGGAAATATCTCCAGTGTTGAAGGGTTGATGTGTGTGGAGGCTGATTAAATGAATAAACTGTTCAAGATCTGGTATTAGGGTATGTTAAATGAGTCATGTTCACCTCCTTCCTCTGACGTCCTCTGTAGAATTTAGATTAAATTTTGTTTCATTGAAGAGAGACCTGATTTTTTTCAACTGAAAGTGTTTTTGTACTGAGTAAAAGTTCTTTTAATGATTAAACTACTTCTGCACACTCCAGAGAAATATTGATAGGCATGTGCACTTACTTTTTTGTAACTATATTTGTTTGTCTTGGGGCTCAGGCCAAGTAAAGACCAGGAGTTTGATGGAAAAAGAAGTGGTTAAGTGGGATAAAAACACTCCCAAAAATAAGGATTTTAAAAACAATCATAAACGATACATAAAGAGAGTAGACTGCTCTCACTCTGCGATCGTCCAAAGCAGGGTTCCCCAAACTTCGGCCCGCGGGCCTAATCCGGCCCCCCTCTATATTTGGCCTGCCCCCCTGAACACTATTAGAGATGCATGATTTTTCAGATTTTTTTTTCCCCCCCAGTCTGCCCATGCTATTGAGACCTGGAAGTCTTTGCTTCTATCTGGTTAAGTGTGACTTTCTGGAAAACCTTCAATGTTTGAGTTTAGACACATTTTTGTACTTCTTTTGTTAGTTTACAAACTGACCTCTGCTCCACATCAGAGAATAAATCTGCTATGTGGCCTTCACAAGAAAAAGTTTGGGGACCCCTGGTCTAAAGGGCTCTATTTGAATAATAGAAGAATGCTGATAACTATCAAACTTTCATTAGATTTGATTTGTTTTCACACATCGCACTCCCAGGAGCAAACCACCAACTGACGTGGACCAAACCAGCTGGAAAGATCCACTGTTCTAACAGTTGTTCAATTGAGGGTGATATAACCTGAAAAGCTTCGACCATGAAGCGACAAAGAAGCACCTGCTTGTCTTTCTATCTTTTGGCAAACACCTGGATCTCCTCACTGCACTGCGTTGACTGACACGACAATTTCAATTTTTTGAGATTCATGCTTTTTTGTAGTTTAATTTTTATATAGAAAATGAGTATTGAGTATTCCTTGAGTTCTAAGGTTGAAGGACCTCTACATAGCATTGAACACTTTGAATTTTACACACCTCCCTTATTACGTGTTGGATTACAAAGCTGAGCAAATGTCCCTTGGTAAAACCTTTTGCCTATTAGGGCAACAGCCTTTTATTCATCAACTTTGTGTTGGACAACAGTAAAGTAGCTCAAGAGGATTACAAATAAATCTCTTTCATATGTCTTTGGCCATTACACAGAGATGCCACACGGTCGCTTTCAAGAGAGCAACTGTTCTCCATCTAATCCCAGCACTCACTGTAACAAAAGCACAGATTCAAATGCGTTCGTGAGACGAAGACCCTCGAGAGCCCTTAAAAGCCTCTGATGCCTAATCTGTCCTGTCGGGGGGGTGTCGGGGGGGCATCAAATCCTTCTACACTTTGATATAATCCGTGTTGATTACAGGGCTCTCACCTATCCTAAACACGACATCAGCTGGCTCCTTTGTTGCTATTGTACCATATTCTTTTTCATCCTTTTGAAAGATAATTACCCCATCCATCCTGAACTCACTCATTGTTATCACTATTATTACCGCTCTGCTTCTGCTACCAGCTTTTCTCAAATGAAATAAATAGTAGTTGTCTGAATAATAATAATAGACACTTGAATCAGCAGGTACTTTAAAGCTCTGTTGGGTCTTTGCAGACCGAGAGTTTACAGCTTAATGACAAAACAGGAAAGCAGTGGCATCAAAAATGAGATATATCTCACAGTATGACTTTTAAAGAGAAAGCTGACCCTTTAGTATATTTGCTTTTAGTGTCGCTAAAGAAGAGCGTACAACCTATGATCTTATATTCTTGCCCTACCTGGCCTTTTTTTTTCTGACTAGGTGCAGAGCCCCACATTACTCCCAGTAGTCTGGCTAGCGCTAGTGCATGACTGTCCTATTGATGTTTAAATTTGTGTTTGTGTGCATAGAATTTCACTGTAAAGTTCTTTGACCCTTGAAGGTCATGAAAAAAGGATTATAAATATATATGTAGTCATTATTTACCATGTTTAGAAAACCCTTGACCCTACTCAGGTCTATTTCTTATACAAAGGTTTTTGGAATTGAAACTTTGCTTTTATTTAATAAGAGAAACTGGTTTTGACTGTATTTGTTCATAATTTGTTTTCTGCAACAATAATGCACGTGTTTTCATTTGCATATCTATAAGTTTTAAATGAAGCAGAATATAACATCAGATGAAAGGAATGTATTTAGCAACAAATTCTACTTAAGGTTTTGGTAAACAAATGATTTCAGACCCTATGAAGAATAGATTTACTTAGCCAGATTCGGCTTTAAATAACAATCAAGGACATTTGTTAAATTGTGCTACTAAATTATTTTTTTTTTAAGAGTTAAATAATAAAGTTATTTGGATGTTTAAAAAATAAATTGAAGAGTGCCATGATGTTTTAAAATATAGTTTTTTTTTATTTTCAAATATTGAATTTTTAGGATTTTTTCTGGACATTTCATTTTGTAATTGGCTTTAAAGCCAGTGCTTTAGCTTTATTGTGAAATATATTAAAGTG
>NC_050524.1:13015090-13060779 GCF_002922805.2 Oryzias melastigma | reverse complement strand
GTCTTAACCATCTAGTCTGTTTACATGCTTAGGAATGAACCCTTTGCAGCAGTATGCCAGTGCCTGTGTTACTGACCCGGCACTTGGACTGAGCTGTGACAAGAACATTTTTTTACAGGGATCAATACAGTGTCACATTAGCACAGTAATGAACGGCAGGGAATTAAAGCAAGACTGAAATTACCTGCTCATCAGTCATGCTGGGATTTGCGAGCATGTTGGACAGGGGACAGCGACTCGTTTCACTCGGCACAAAAGCATCGCTGACTGTGAAAGTGGGGGCCTCACTGACTCAGAGCTGCCATATTCTGGAGTAAAACTGATTTTAAAGATTGCAGATGATCCAATTTAGTTTGAGGAAGCTAAAGGATGAAAGTGGAAGATTTTGAAGTTATTTATTTTTATCAAAGGTCAGAAACTTGTCTGTCTCATTCTATATTTAAGGTTCAAACTTTAACCAATATGAAAAAAAACTGAGCTTAAAATATTCAAGGAGAAACTTTGAAAGTGTGAATTATGACAACTTGATTCCATTACCTCTACTGAAAAACTTCTGTGTGGACAAACCTGGTTGTGTATGTTCTTGACCAGACTGCAGTGTATTTCTTTTGAGCTTTTTGTCTGCCACTCCGGATTAATGCAGTGGGTTGTGTCAGGAAAGGCACCCGATGTAAAACCAAATCCAATATATCCAATATGTAAATCATGCATGTTGGTAAAAGAAAGCTGAGGTTAGAGCTGCCTGGAAGGAGGCCTAGAGGAAGACCAGAGAGGAGCTCCATGGAAGCAGTACAGGAGGATTTGAGGGTAATTGGTGTGAGTGAGGAGGATGCAGAGGATAGGATTAGATGGAGGCAATGATTCCCTGCGGGGATGTCTAACGGGAGCAGCCAAAAGATGGAACTGATGTTCTTGACCAGGCATGGTCAGTTACATGAAAGCTTTGTCCCACATTCATGAAAGTCAACAACAGAGCCTTTGTGTTGCTATAGGAGGCCATAAACAAGCGGAATTACAGCATCAATTTAAAAGTCATTTGTATGATCAAAGTGAAGGGTTTTTTTATTTCTAAATTGTAGCAGTCAAATCCAGCTCCCTTTTGTGAGGACTTTTTTTCTCCTCTTCACCAGTATTAAACTAAGCTCCAGGTTATTTCTTGTTCCATCACCCTCTTCTCCTATCTGGGTCTTGCAGCTGTCCTATAGGTGGACATGTGGGTGGGTGGGCTGGAGGGTTAGTTGGGTTCATCTGCATCTCTTAGACAGCTGGATGTAATGAGTGGTAGGACGAAGGCCAGCAGAGTCATGGCTACCGACCATCTGAGCCTGATGAAGGACGAGGATTTGAACACACTTTGATTAACCATACTCCTATATTTTACAAAAGCAATAATCTTTATTTAAATCGTCACACTCCTCCCTTTCCGACTGCTTTACTTAAAACCCACACTTTAAGGATACTTGCAGTGATTTCAGTCTGCCCTGTCCTGAATACATTTTAAAATGGTGTTCTATTATTAGAATTTTTTAAATATTGATTTAGCCTATGTAATGGCTTGGGCACCAGGCAATGTAAATAATTAATCATCTAATTTCCTTGCTAAAGGTGAAGATAGGCATTAAGATGTAAGGTGAGTTGAGGGAAAAACCTTCCTATCATTTAAATTTGACTAAAACCGGGGGCCATGATGAAATTGCATGCCAGTTTTTGACTAAAACCATGAGATAATTCTGCAGTCCATCAAAGTTTTCAACTTCGGGAAGTTTGGTTGAGTATTATGTAGGTCTTGGATGTATTATGGGGTAAAATTCTGCGACAAATTTCCTGCTTATATTGGTTTGAAAGAAATCGGCCTAGTTGTTTGCAAATATTTGTAGAAGCAGATTGTATTGCTAGGTGTGGGTGTATTTGGAAGTTTTAACCCTTGGGCTATCCGGGGTATGTTGACGTTGGGAGTGGGGTCATCTGAACCCCTCAAGATGGTGCGCTGAACTTTTTTTCCCAATGATTTTGGTGTCTGTGGCAAACATGAAGTTCTGTCCACCGTCATTCACATTTGTCATGGGATGGATAACATGTCAATGTAAAGCTTGGGTCATCTGGACCCCATAAAGATAGCACACGGATTCATTTTAAGTATTTGCAATTGACAGAAAGACTTGCAATGTGATTTGTAGCTTCAATGCAATGGTAACCTACAATAAAGAACATGTTATTGGATGGTTTTGTCAGCATTGCGTTTATCTTGAAGCTGTTTAGTCTATGAAGAGTAAAAGTCTTTTTTATTCTGTTTTAAAACCAAAAACCTGCCTTAAGTTAGCAGATTCTCGTCTCACGCCTCTTTGGCGATGAGCTCTGCGAGGCGTCTGATGTTGTGTGGAGATAATGAGCATCATCCTGTAATTCCTCTCTGGTGAGGGCTCAGTAGATATCAGAAATCGGATATCTCAGCATCTTAATTATAGACTCACTGCATTAAACCCTTCCTGTATTCCCCTGGGGCAGGAAAGTAGTGAAGCACTGGGGGGTGGGGGTGTCATCCTCAGACTCTGGACTGCACCAACTCAATCAGCCCTCACTCTATCACTCTTGTCAGCATAGTCTGTCATGTGGTTGGTAACACATGACAGATCTGGAAGATAAAAAAGCCAACTCTCACCCAACTGCCACACTAATGATTTATAAATATCTCCTTCAAAGACCAGCGATGGTGTGGAGGGCAGCGTGGAGGTTATGGTCTCAGTTGTGTTGTAACTGTGCAGACCCATTTAAACTCCCAGTTTGCCTTTCATTTCCTGCCACTAGAACATAAGAGCTGGCTGGAGGAGGAGGGTGCAGAAAGAGCGCCTGGGAACTCTGGTCGGGCAGCTGGGACGAAGTGGCCCATGACATCCACTGGTCCAAATCAGACAGAACCACAAGAAGTAATCAGCTAATGCAGCCATGCTTGTACGGTTTCTTTGCACTATTTCCAGCAAGCATTGGCAGAAATGTTTTATCCGGATTGTTTGGGCACAGAAGTATTTTCAGACAAGTCTTTTATTTCAAGTAGCATTTATAACGTTTGCGTTAGTGTGGTATTTGCACATTATGTTATTTTTTTGTTGTTTAACCCTAGTGAACATTGTGGTTAAACATATGTAATAGAACTGTGGAAAGGAAAAAAAAAAAGCCAGTCCAGGTGTGAACATAACTGCTGGAACCGCTAACGAATCTATATCTGCTTAAACATGCACAAAAAATAAAACTGCAGGGAGAGTCCAGAGTACAACTAAGTGGCGTGTAAAAAGGCTCAGAATATTCCTGAGCTCTAGTAAGCCCCTGCATGGAGCAGAGGAAAGACCAGAAGTACACAAACCACATGCGGGCAGTTATGTAATGACTGAATGTGCAGTTTGACATCTTCTGAATGATTATCAGAGGTTGTGATGACAGAAAAGCACCAAGTATTAGTAATGTAAAGTAGTTTTTGTCTAGTCTGCCACAAACTTAGCACAGCTTTAGTCATTTAACCCTTGTGCTACCCGAGGCATCTTTACATTACAAGTGGGGTCATTTGGACCCCACAAGACAGCATGCTGAACATAAAAAAAACATGTATCTTCACTGGTGTCCTTGCCAGACATGAGATCTTGTCCACCTTTGTCATGGGAAGGATCACACCTTAATGTAGGGTGGGGTCATCTGGACCCCATAAGATAGCACAAGGGTTAATATAGAAACCCTTGTCAAAAACAAATAAAATTGTCTTCAGGTCAAATATTTGTGACCTAAGATGCCAATCCATGTGTTACACATCTCCAATATTTATATTTACATATTTTGCGAATATTCTATCATACTGGTTACAAAATGTATGCTCGAAACAGAAAATGAATCTCTTTAAACATTGTAGTGTCCATGTTGACATTTACAAGGCTACACATCTGAAAGCAAGTGCTTGAGACACAATGAGATTATTGCTCAAATCACTCACAAGACCAGCAGACCAAAATAACAAGTGTGGGCTATTTTCTACTTTGTTTGGTGTCTGTGACCTTTAGTAATGTCACTAAGGCCTGCATCGGTGCAACAGGCACAAAGGAGCCCAGCCAGTTAAGTGTCTCTAATCGCTTTTCAATGGAATGTAATTTTTTTTTCTGTGCCTGAAATCACATTTTTGCCTGGGTTTTCTTTTGAGGTTGCAGCTGTAAAGCAAAAAATACATACTTAGGTATTGGGGGGAAAAAAAATGCCCTCATATTGTGTATGTGCAGAGCAATTACTGTTTCCATAGTAACTGATGGACGGTGGTGCTGTCCATGGTGCTGAAGTGGCAGGGTTTTTTTTTTATACTTGTTGTTTTTCATGATCATACTTGTTTAATGTTTTATAGGAAACCTGAAAAGGAGATGGGGCTGGGAATTTTAGGGTAACTCATGATACGATGGGATTAACAATACATTGCTCGCGACACCAGTAACATCATGATATAGCAGTCATTGCAATAATCAATACATTACCTAGATAATCAATGATATATCACTATTTTGTAAACAAATATATATATTTATTTTTCCCAAGACTTTTTTTTACAATATATTAATTTAACACCCTTTGCAAAAGTAAAATACCATGATGAATAAATACTAAAGTGTCTTTGTAATAACAACGGACACTTTAAGTTAACAAATAAACTGAACTCCAATTAGAACTTAAATGCAGAGTAAATCAAATGGCCTCTTCAGAGAACAAATTTGGATTTAAAAATTAACAATGTTGTATTGTAATTCTTTTTTTTTACATTTTATGTTTGATAATTTATTATTATTGAGACATACTATGAACATTTAGCCTGTTAATTTTATTTGGTCGTCTTTTTTTAGTGTGGATAGAATCTAGGCCAATCAGCAGACTGTTTGAGGTGGCACAAACGTAACACTAAAATGAAACTTGTGAACACAAAATCAAAGACGGAGCGAAAGCGAGATGAGGCACTATGCATCTAAAAACGTTTGCGCTGCAATTGCAAAAATATTTTTTGGAAGAAAAACAAAAAAAGTTTGCAAACATTGAAATATTTTTGAAAGCAAAAAAAAAAGTTTTTGAAAGCAAATATTAAATATTTTTATTTGCAAATAATGATTTTTTTCCCCTTAACACTTTACATTTTGTTTGCAATTTAGAATATTTTGATTGCAAAACTGTCTATTGCTTGCAATATGGTTGCACAAAAATCACTTCATAGATATAAAGAAAAAAATGCCAGCAGAAAAATATGGATTTTGCTTATTCCTATAATTTTTCCCAGGGTTTTGTTATTAATCCAGGGTCAGGATCAAAAAGGAGGTGATGAGAGATTTGAGTTGTGTGTACGGGGAGAATCAATATCGACACAATCAAAAGTTAAGAGGGATTAAAGTGACCGTGATGACAGAGCACACTCAAAATGGTTTAAAATAGCTGCAGAGATTACACTAATGTAATCCAATTGAAAGGAACCTTCTCCAAATATTTATTATTGAAACACCATCTGCTTGATGCCTGGAGGGTCAGTTAGATATGCAGTGTAGCGATTTTGCTGTCCCACATTCCTGTCCATGTTGTCCATCTAAACATTGGGGAATATTTTCTGGCTCACTTACAGTCTCTGTTCATGTTTGCCCTCATTTTACCTTCAGCAAACCCAGAAATCACCATGAGATCGGTTTGTTTCTTGATTTCCCATTACATTATTCATCCATATTTCATTTTTCATCTAATCAAAATTTCCAATGAGCCAAAAGGAAAATTTGCTTGAATAATTTATTATTATGTTGTTGTTGTTTCTAGCGTGCTGGGCCATTTATGGGGATCATTTTTTGACGCTTTAACACCCCTCTGAGGTAGATCCACACTCGGAAAAACACTGTTTTGTTGCAGTGACGACTGTTTTGTTATGAAGACCAAAAAGTTGGCAGATGTTGGGGAAAAAATAGTCCCAAGATTGGAGTTCATTTAAGTCTGTTTAAACTTTTTTTTCCAAACAATTGCTGTCCTCTTGTGTTAAAGTAAGATAACTTGTTAAAATAAAAGTGTAACCGGTGAGTCAGCCAACAAATATGTGCAGGTTCTGTCTAAAGGTTTCCCGAAGTGTCTTAGATTTTAGACTGTAAGTAATAAAATCAAAAAGTGGAACAAGGGGTTGCTTTTCAGTTGTTATTCTAACTAGACGATGAAGCAGATGATTTTACTACTTGCTAACTACCCAAGTGGAGGATATAAGCCAACACAGTCGTGCCAGAAATGCAATGTGTCACATTTACCATTAGCCTCCTATCTGCTAAAACTTTCAAATATGCCAGTTGGGATCAGATTTAGATAAAAAGTGACTCAAGAAATCTGCAGCTCATCAGAGATGTTTCAGAAGAGAGCTTTCCCCTATTTATAATGGAGGCGGCACTTTTTGAGGCAAGGGGACTTTAAATAATTTACAAAACGCACCCACTTTTTAAGACTTGTTAGAGCCTCTTTTAAAAAAGATTGTGCTAGCAAGGAACAAAAACTTTGGTGAAATATGTTTTTTTTTCATCTTCAATCTCCAAAAAATATTCATGTTTACGCACAGAAAATTTCAGAATTGCAGAATCACATCCTGACTTAATCAGTGACTGCGTACAGATGGACAAAGTCTGTCACATGACACTCTTAAGTTTTTTTTAGTCCAAATTGGAGCAATCGTTTTCCCGGTTTTCAATCATCGTTTGTGTTAACTATGACAGCTCTACAGCTCAGCTCAGTTCAGTCAGCTGTCAGTCTAAAGACCCCATCAACTTTAAGTTTGAAAATGAAAATTAGTTCCTTAAGAAAACTCCGGTAAATCAGTTTAAATGTTAAATCTGTGTTAAAGTTGGGTCATTTTACATTAGAATGAATGGAGATGAGCCATTTTTTTAAATCAAGCCACATAGTTATCCACTGAATTGACTCACCAGTTCATTTTCAAACCCAGATGAACCCCATCTGTTGCTTGGTTTTGTCAGAGGCAGCTACAGAAACTACCAAAAGTTTGTTTGAAGGATCTTTTTACTGCTTTAATCTAAAAACCTGATTCAATATTTTAGGCTTGATTCAGATAAAGTGCCATCAGGGTAATTTCTTTTAGAAATAGCTGGAATTCAACTAGCTGCTAAACTGAGTCTACAGTTTGAACGTGGAGCACCAGGTAGCAGGCTTCTTCTCCAGGATGTGGCTGTGAATGGCTGACAGCTGTCACCCGACATGCCTCTCACTAGTAACCATTTCTGCAATCAGTCAGACGGACGGGACTCTGGCAAGGGGAAAGAGGAAGCCATGTTTGGAAAAACTGGACTATAACTGACGTTCTTATCAGCTTCAGTTAGATTGTGTTAGAAAATCTAAACATGAGTAAATATTTCTTTTGTAGGCTACACATATTCTCAAACATTTTTGTGCAGTAAAAGTGTTTTGTCAACATTTTGCTATGGAAATTTTGATTCAGTGGAAACTTGTTTTTGATGAGCCCTTCAATGATGAATCAGCTACACATTCTACCCTAATCTGAATCAAAGCAAAACCCCTCAAAAAGTTTATGAATAATAAAACTGTTGGCATGATGAACAGCAGCTGTGAAAAAATGGGTTTCTGTTTGTTTTTACCTTTTTAGATCACATCCAAGAAAAAAAAAAAACTAGGCATTTTATGCGTTTTATGAACTTGGGAGAGAGGAAGAGGTGTACATGGAGAATAAATCTGAGCTCCATCTAAAGCTTTAGCTCCACAGAGAGCCTCACATGAGGGACAGACATGGGTGGAAGCAGAGATTACTCCGGGAGATAGAGTGCGGCTGGTTAAAGAGGATCAGTTTATCTTCACACAAGCCTAACATGGCTCCCTGAGGGCTTTGAGAGAGGGACTGACTTTTTATCCCTCACTTGATCATAACACAGCAGCATCAGATTAAGATGCCTTGTTAGATGATCAAATGTGGATTTTTTGTGTGCAAGAACTGCCATAAATTTGTGAACGTATACATATTTTTGTTTTAGATATGACACATTTTTTACTAAACTGTGCAAACTTTATTTTACTAGTTTTATTTTTATATAGATAGGTTTTAATTTCCCTGAGATGTTTTTAATTTCATCACCAGGTGCATTTTTTCATAGTATTGTGCTTCCCCCTATAGACAGCAAAGGACATTGCAGCAAAGACATTTCTCATATAAAAGTCCCCCAACTCAAACACAGTTAACTTGTGATTATTTAGTTGATGTGTCCCTGCAGGGTAAAATGCTTGAGACCTTCATATTGCAGATGTGCAGCAGAAAAGCAAAAAGAAAAAATTTTTTTTTTTTTTTTTTTAAAGAGGAATCCAATTAGTTGAAATAAACCGTGGCTGGAATTGTAGCCGATGGCAAAATGTAATCAGGACATAGTTGAACGAGGCCACAAAGCATCATATCGTTATCATCCTCACCAACAACTCCAGATTTTTTTAAACCTCCCAAGGATTTGGGTTGAATTCCGTTCCATATCCACATCTTGAACTGCTTTCTGTCCGCGCACACAAACACTCTCCAGATGGAAAGGTCCGTGGATTAGTGAAGATTTTGCTGCATTTAATAAACAATTGGTGGCACAGTTCTGAGGATAAACCTACTCAAAGAAATGCAAGAGTAGTCTGGAGGGAGGACGCTGCATGACATGATCCCACTTTATCAGAGTATTTTTGGACCATTCAGAATTTGACTGACTGCATATGTCCTGCACCCTCCTTTAGAATTCATTCACATCCAGTTTGTTGCCTCTCTGTATTCAGAATAGACTTCCTCAGTGTTTGCAGATGAAATCAAAGAGGAATAAAGATGTGCTTTAAATCTGAAAATAGATATTTCATCTGCATGCTGTACGTTATCACTCAAAAACATGCTGACATGACAGTGAGGATGTTAAAGATAGTAATCTGGTGCATACATGACCAGAAGATGGATTTATTGTCTGGCACCGCTGACATGAGCATACATGGACGATGCAGTCTTAATAATAGATGAGGACGGTTTTTGGGTTTTTATTCTGCCTTCCTCATTGAAAGGATGAACTGGTTGTGCTCGGTGGGCATGAAAGGACTGACCTCGGCCACTGGCGGTCATGGCTTCTTTTCCAAAGTCAAACACATTTTAGTCATTTGATTCTGAGATTGTTAGAATAAAATTTCTCATTTTCAAAATGGTTTGGAATAATTACTTTAAGGACTTAAGAGTTGGAAAGTATTACCATTAACTAAACTATAAATACAGCTGGTAAATTTTACAGTAATATTAAAATACAACTGGAATTTAAAACAATCAAAAAAACATTTTATATTTTTTGCTTTAAAGGTCAAACATAGGACTGTGGATCTTGGTGGCGATCTGATTCAATTCTCAATGATTTACAGATTGAACCACAACTCTTACTATTTAATAAAAATATGTTTGAATGGCTGCTATATGTGTGTCATTTTGCTGGATGAATACAAATGTAAAAATATTTATTTAAATACCACCATTTATACATCTTATTTGGAACCAAAGATGAGAATCAGCAAGGCATAACAGAAGAAAACCAACTTTGAAAAATAAATTGTATTTATCATTTTAAACAATGTCACATTTAAAACTGTTTCTGTTTAACTTCCTAGTTAACTTCGGCAGTAAACAAAACATAAACATCATTGTTGTGTTCTGTATTGTTACAACAAAGAGCTCAACAATACTTAAATAAAAAAGTGGCTCTGTAACAACAAAAAAACTCTCACAGTTGTTTAATCTAAGTCAGGGTGTTAAACTCATTTTGGTTCAGGGCCACATTCAACCCATCTGATCTCAAGTGGGCCGGACCATTAAAATAATAGCAAAACAACCTATGGGCAACTTGTTATCTGTAGCTCTATTTTTGTCTTTTTTTTATTTTATCAGTTGGAAAAAAATGCATCAACCAACCTAGAAGCCTAATCATTTAATAACCTTTCATTCACAAAGATCAATGGATTTCAAATAAAATTTAACAAAAAAAATCCCTGTCAAACATCATTTTTCAGTTTGGTGGTTTGAATTTCTTCTGATAGAAGTTTCATCATTCACAGTTTTCACCAAATACTAAACTGATCCTTTGTTCAATTCATTTATTCACATTTATAATGTTGTTGTACATGAAACAAAGTACTTTAAAGTACATTTTTATATAGTGATTGTGTTTGTGGAGGGGTTAATGGTTAGATTTTACAAAGACACCAAATGCTGAAAATTGTATTTTTACTGCTATTATTATTATTACTGTAACTGCTACTACTATAACTATTATCATTGATTACTTTTAAAATATACATGTTCTTCCTTTTTTTATTTTATTGCTGAAGGATTTTGTTTTATTCCAAAATGTACAACAAATCAAAAGTTAGTGAAGGTGCATCATGATAAAGGAATTTTGAAATTGAGTTAAAAAAAGTTTATTTGTATCTTACATAGTTGTCATTTCTCAAAACGTTTTGAAGAGTTTCTATAAAAATGTCCTGCATGTGTTCGTCATTCAAGCCACATCCAGACCAAAAATAAGTCACGTGACCCGAATAAAGACGACTTTTGTGACACATCGAACAGAACTGCTATCATAACATAAACAGTAAGACAAGTGACCGGGACTTGCATCATATTCATGCCCGGCTGATCTATTTTGCTCACGTGAGGTGAGAGGATTGAGATTGGGATTGTTGAGGGATTACTGAGCAGGACTTACCAGACTCAGATTTTCAGAAATGAAGGGACTCCGGCTGTGGGCTTAGAATGTCCCACGAGGAATAAGAAGGCTACCGTCACAAAAACACAAATGATAAACAAGTGCTGGCAAACAAAGAATCTTGTATTTTCTGGCGCTTTATGAAAAATGTGCACATTTTGTCTTTTTTTTTTTTATTTTCCCCACCCCTTGGACCTTTCACCCCCAACAACACCCACCGCCTAATTCTCCTCAAACAGCTTTGAGTCTGGAAAAGAAAGAAGGCGTGCCGCGCTGTAGAGATTTAGAGATCTGGGCTTGCTGTTGATGGATCATACCACTCCCCCTCTTTCATCTTTACCTACTCATGATCCCTCCGCAACCATCTATGCAGGATACTTTTCTTGTCTGCGGCTGAGGGATTTAGCGGCAGCAGTAGCTCTTTTTTTATTTCTTGCTTTAGATATTCAACCAAGCCTCAAACTGGAGACGCAGACGGACTCTGGGTGCTGGGATCAGCTGATCCAGCTTCAGCTGTCTGGTTCGGGTGACTGGGAGCCCTGTGAGTCAGATATCCTGTTTCTATCCTCATATTTTTTCTCCTCTCCATAAAAAGCCTTTGAGAAGTGCGAAGATAATCTTTCCTCGTGTTTTTGTGGCCAGTGAACAGTTCAGAGAGATGGAGGCTGCTGCTCAGTTATTGTTGCTGCTAAACAGGAGTTGGGACAGAATCCTTAAAAAAAAAAAAAACTTGAGGTGGTAATTTGTAAAGGATATATGCAGGGTTTTGTTTTCTCACTGTTGAAATTTTAAACANNNNGTTTTAACCAGCTGAAGTAGTTTTAATACTTTGTTTTGGTAGTTATTTTGCTTTTAAATAAAATATCTTATGAACTTGGATTTCTAGTGAAGTTTAATCAGTAATAATAGTCATTTTTTTCTTTTTTTATTTAGTTGTTTGATTAGATTAGTTGAAAATTAGGTTTATTTTGTTGATTTGTTTTATTTTTTTCAAGGAGCCTTTTTGTAGAATTTACAATATTTCATAATGAGAATTGGAATCTTGAGATGATACTGGACAGCAGCTAAAAACCAAAACTATTTTTATTTTCCTCACATTTGTGTAATATTGTATCTCAATTCATTTCTCATAGTAAAAGGCACAAAGTTAAGTACATTTTGAATAAAGGTTAATCTTTAGGTATTTCTTCTTGTTTGTAATTCTACCCTCTGGTCTTCTAAATTTTTCTGAAACAATTTTGAAATCTCTTGGAAATATTCATGAGTTCCTCCTCTTTAGACTCAGAAAAGACAGAAGTGGGGATATGCATGGTGGCCTTATAGGAAAAAGGCTGCAGAACCTTTTGAACTATGTTCATCTTTGATAGATAAAATAATCAGTCCATGGTATAGCCTAGCATAGCAAGATTCAAATGTAAATAAATTGATTTGCTTTCAAAAGTTTACCAAGAATCTTAATTTTTTAATAGTCTTTTCAGTTCAGATGAAAGAACATTGTGACGTTGATATAATTTCTTAATAGTTTGCATTCTTTGTCAAACTCAAATTTTGTAGATCATCTAACACGTTTTTATACTAAATAAAAAAAACTCAAGTACACTAGAAAATATGATGTAAAAGTATTTTTTTTTTGTATTTAGGAAATTGTTGTGATTGTTATAGTTAGGATGCATTGGGGTTTTGTGCATAAACAGCTTTGTTTGTTAGATCAGATTCAGGTCAGGATTTTGACCACTCAGAAATGTTGTTTCTCGTACTTAACCCCTGTGCTATCTTATGGGGTCCAGATGACCCCACTTGATGTGTGATTTCTTCCAAGACAAAGGTGGACAGGATTTGACAGACACCAGTGAAGATAAAAAAAATCTATGGAAAAAGAAGTTAAGTGTGCTGTCATGTGGGGTCCAGATGACCCCACTTTTAATGTAAACATGCCTAGGATAGCACAAGGGTTACACAAGTACACTTTTTCAAGAAATGGCAACATTTAATACTTTGTGGTTTCCATTAACTGTGGCAAAAAACTTATGGGGCCTGATTTTGGAGCATCGTCTTTCTCCAGAACTCAGATGTGTCGCGACTTGACGATGTGAAGAAATGGAGGGAGTTCTCTTTCAGGGCTTTTTTTTTGTTGTAAATTGCAGAAGTTGTTGCTCCATTCATTACAGCGACTCCCTGAAGCAGCCAAACATCCCCATATCATCATCACACTACCACAACCAAATTTAACTGTTGGCACACTGCTTTTTTTTTTTTTTGTCTTTGAAGCTGTGTTGCTATCACAACAGCTTTAACAGGATAGAGAACGTCCAAAAGGTAAATATTTGACTTGAAAGTCTCAGAGATTATAAAGAACTTTCTGTTAAAGCTAAGAGGAGCTTTAGAGCTTGTTGTTGTCTTCATGAACTGTCATGAACTCTAACCTGAGTCAGGTGTAGTCTGCGGTTCCTCTGCAGTTCAGGATTCTGTTCTGAGCTGTTTGGTGGATAAGTTGTCACTTCATTTTGGGGTAGTTTTAATCAGCCAGTCACTGCTGCAATACTTCTGTTCATGTTTAAATTTCTAGCTGATGGCTTTCGTTTTAGTTTAGTGGTTGACTTTAAAAATGGCTTTGTACCCTTTCCAAGACATATATTTCAATGACTTTTTCCCCAATTCTGTCTGGTGTCTTTATATTGCTGCAGCATGTTTAGTTACAATAAATGTATTTGGTCCACTTAACTTTATCAGACAGGTTCTGGTTGTTTTTAGGATTCTGTGGCTGTGACTCAACCCAATTGTGGATTGTGGACCACTTATACTTATATTTTAACAAAATTCATGTATATTTTTTATATTTTTGACCTTTGCTAATCAACATTTATACTTTAATAATGCAGTCTTTCTTTTGACAAAGAGAAACATTTAAGTGACAAAATAAATATTTTTTTTCTCACTGCCCTGCATCACTTTCAGCACAAGTTTGAACTGCAAGCATATTCATTCCTTCTGTGAACTGACTCATCATTTTTCAATTGATTTTTAAAGCTCATTTAGACTTTTTTGTTAATATGATATATATAAAAAACACAAGACCTGAAAATGTTTGCCTTGTTCTTTGCTATTGTACATGGTTGAATGGTGCTGTAACATTGGAGGAAAAAAAAGAAGTGTAGAAATGATTGATGTTTCTTTTTTCAAACCTTATGAATCATTTATATTTGTGTCTTTGTTCTCCAACTGCAAAAATCACAAATGAATGTTGTGATTTTAGACGAACTCCCCGTCAAACCTTAATGTGGGACTATGTTGTTTATGTTTCAGGTGACGCCCAGAAGGTGGAGATGCCAAGCAAAGAAATGGAGGTGGTGAGGGGGCAGATGGTGGTGCTGCAGGCGTGGTACAGTCCCAGCTCGGACATTTCCAAAAACACGGTCATTTGGCACTTCACAGGGAACGAGTCCAAGCAGGTGAGGAGATGCTCGCCGAAGCAGGAAAAAAGCTAATAAATGCAGAACTCAAGGAATGGAACTTTATTTTCAGAAAAATATTTGCTTAAACACTTTAGATAGTTGATTTAAACTTAGATTGAAAAGGGGTAAAAACTATACAGTCACATTTTTTTAAATAATTCTTTTAAATTATAACGAGTTTGATCAGCTGCTCCAAAGACGTGTTTCATCAACATTTCCACCAAAAACTGAACATGTAATCCTTCAAACTGTTAGGTTCCTGTAGGTGGAATGTACTCTTGTGGTGACATATTATTTCAAACTTGAATCTGGCCTAATTTTATCATTTTGATCCCGCTGTGACCTCTTCTGGAACAGAAAGGAGAGCCTCTTTAAAAGCATTACAAGGAAGCACAATATGTGTGCTGATCCCTAACAGCTGCTGCAGAAAGCTACATTTTAAGGCTCCCATAGAAACCATTGTTAATGGGGAGTTATTGAGGTTATTAAAAAAAGACATCGCTGATGGTATGCTTTACTTTGCTGTACATGAACTTGTAGTGAGATTGCTCATATCTGCACATATGTTCTGCAGCATGTGTGCCCGCATGGTAAATAATTTTAGCGTGTGATGCCTGCAAGCTTATCTCAAAGGGAAAAATCTGCCTAAATTTCAACGTCCACCATCTGTACATGTCAGGATTATCGTCATGAAGGACGTGGTTAATCTGCGCATCTTGACATGCCTGTTGCAACGGAGTCAAACTTTTTTTTTTTTCTTCTAAATGGACACAACAGTTTGACTCAATGTTTTCAGTGTATTGAATGGGGGGGTTGTTTTCTTTCCCCCTTGGGGCCAGCTAAGGATGCTTTCTCTAAAGTTGTTTTTTCTTTTTTCTGTCTCACAGGTGATCAACTTCAGCTCAGGTAAAGTCGGCCACGGACACAATGATTTCACCAAAAGAGTGGGCTTCAGTGTGACCATGCCCTCGGCCAACCTCTCCATCTACATCAACAAAACCCAGGAAAGCGACTCTGGTCTTTACTTCTGCCACGTCATCGTCCCCGGAGGTCACGGCATTTCCGGAGAGATGAGGCTTAATGTCAAAGGTAGCGGTCCACAGCGTCAAAAGCTTTTCAGCGGTTCAGTGACAAATTTTGGATCGGAGCTGTAATTGAAAAATGGCTTTAGACTTAAAAAAAAAAAACAACAACAACCACATGGTGTTTGGATAATCGAGGTGGTCTGAAGTTAAGTCATCTTCCAAAAGCAGATGGAAATTATAGAGAGAGGGGACGAACCATCTACTTATTTTCATGCAGTGTGCCCACTGCTCTGAGTAGCTTTCACATGGCCAGCAGCAGATTAACACTAATGTACATGCTGAAGAAGAGGTCAGTCCTGTTGATTCTTATCTCCCACATGTTAAGTTGCAGCGCTGACTCTGTGAATCCGTCTCTGCAGTCCCTCCGTCTCCCCCGGTGTGCCGCATGACCGGGAACCCCGTGGTGAGAGGCAACGTGACTCTGAGCTGCAAGTCCAGCCACGGAAAACCTGTCCCTCAATACAAGTGGACCAAAGCTGCCCCCACGTCTGAGGTCTTCTTCTCCCCGATCCAGAGTGAGTACGGATGTTCTGAGAAACATCTGAAGGTCAAACTGTGGTTTTTGTCTGCTTAACGTTCACATCTGCATCTATAAAATGCATTTTTAGTATTTCAACTCGAGCAATCGTTGTTTTTACTTACAAAGTTGCTCCGATTTTCACAATAAAGTCACAGCAGTTGAGTTTTTCTTTTTTATTTTCAGAATAAAATGGGCCATATTTTCTATATACCATAGATCTGCTGAAAATGGAATTTCTAAAACAAACAAAAAAGCAATATTCAACATTAATCCGCTTTTCAGATCTAAACTCGATGCTTAATGTGTTATTCAATTCCTGCATCCCAGCAATGTTAACTAATGACTGTGGTGGAATCCCATTTAATTTTTAGTCAATAAGGACAGTTATGACTTCAGGATTGGTTCCTACTTCATGCAAATCTATCTTCAGGAATCCATCAATTTCCCTGATTGATTTGTGAAAAACAAAAATAAATGAGCAGCACATTTCTAAAAAGGATCCAATCCTAACTTGTAAAAGCTTGTTTTTTTTCCGAGGAAGACTTTGGATTTATGTTTTTTTTTTATTCAGATAAGTGTAAACTCAAAAATGGTTCATATCACAACAACAGGAACAATTTCCTGCCTCGTTGCATCAGTTGACAGTTTGCTGAATTCAAATTGTGCAGAATCGGTCTGTGAACTTTATCCAATCTCTCCTGGATGATCTTTTTTTCATAAGTTACACATTAAAGTCTCGTGGTGTCGCTCATTCCAAGTGTTTAGAAATTTCAACCCAGAGGAACAAGGTTCTACTGATGCAACACAGTGTGGTCATTTTCAGAGTAGAGATGAGTTGTTGCTGCAGAAGTATGTGTTGCATCATGATGTCTTCTGACAATGAATATTCCAGTTCCTGCAACCCATCCAGAATCTAACCTTATTCTCAGAAGTCAAAATGGTGTTAAAGGGGTTGGGGAATTTCAACACAAAGGAGTCAAGTTTCATTAGCACTTTAAAACTCACACATGATCAATTTAAAGACCCACTCTAATGAAAATCCTGTTTTTAACATGTTCTTGAGGCTTTTTTATGTTGGTGGATATATATAAAGAAAATTGATCTTAAAATTGTTTTTCCAAGTATTTATTTACTCAAATTGTTGTGACTCAGGAGCAGACAAAAATATTGTTTGAAAAACAGCTTACTTGTGATGTAGAAAATACACAAGCTCCCTGCTCTGTTTGAGGTGTAAAGGTTTGTTGGCTAGAAAGAGTGTGTGAACAGAGTTGTCAGATATGGATGATGGGAAGGGTGGGCGGATTTGCTCCACTCAAACAGTCCAACCCACAACTCGGAGGCAAATTTCTAATTACTGTATTGAAGTTGCAGTTTAGCTAGGGGTGCAACTTATACTCAGGAGCGTATTAGAGTAGAATTTAATGGGCAAAACAAGGTTGCATGGTGCAGCCAGTTCCTGCAGATAAACTCACCGCAGACCTCCAAACTCAAGTGGCCTTCAGATTATTAGCTCAAAAGCATGGATTAGAGATCTTTATAGAATTGCTTTATGGACGAGCAGTTTCAACCAAACCATACATCGCTAAGTGGAATGTAAAAAGCTTGATGCAGTGGTATGAAGCATACTGTCACTGGACAATTCAGCTCTCGGAAGTAACAAATGTTCATCAATCTGAGGGCAGAGTCTTTATTTGGCAATTACCAGGATAATGGAATTTGTGTGAAGTTTGGTGGAGGGAGGATTATGGTGGGGAGTTGCTTTTCAGAAGTTCTTAAAAGATAACCAAACAGGGAAGTTGGAGGCTGACTCCACCCACATCTTAAAATTTGAAAATCCAGTAAGAGGGGTGGGGCTTGGGGGTTGGACTGTTATTGTTACTGGAGCTGCGGATCATGATGCTCTGAAACTTGCATGGTTTGACCAATTACAAAATTCAACTGTAATACATTGATTCAATCTGTAGGGGGCAGCACACAGACAGTTTTTGACTATATTTTCAAGAATTAAACAGTTTTATTTTAATTTATCAAAAATTTGGCAATGACCAACAGACAGCACTTTAAGGTCAATTTATAGAGGTCAACGGCCAAACAAATTTGATTAAGGGTTCAGTTACTCTTTAAAGACCAACTCTGTTGGAGCTGTTCAGGAATGGCTCCTCCCATTTCAACAGCACACCAGTGCAAAAATGTCCATAGAGTCATGGTCTAACTCCCTCAACCTCAATTTGGGATTAATTAGACCAGGGGTCAGCATCCTGCGGCTCCAGAGCCACATGTGGCTCTTTTATCTCTCCGTGGAGGCTCTCTGGCTGAAGAAAAATAAAATAATAGTATTTTTTTTTTTAAATTGGAGATGTTATTTAAGCAACATTTTAACATTTTTGACTAATTTGTTGTCTACTGGGACTTTTAGGCTAATTCAGAATTTAGCTTCTATTTTAGCAACAGGCTAACGTTTTTGACTAATTTAGTTTACTGAGGAATTTTATGCTAATTTGGAGTTTAGCTAATATTTTAGCTATATGCTAACATTTTGGCTGATTTGTTATCTACTGGGGTTTTTAGGCTAATTTAGAGTCTGGCTTTTATTTTATCAACATGCAAACGTTTTTGGCTGATTTAATTTACCAAGGAATTTTATGCTAATTTGGAGTTCAGCTAGTAATTAAGCAACAAGCTTACTTTTTTGCCAATTAGGCCTCTACTAAAGGTAAAAGTAAAAAACGTTTAAAAAAAATCCCATTTTGAGAAATGCTAGTTCCTTTGTATATTTTTGCTTTTGTTCGTGCCAAAAAATAGACATTCATAGTTATTTTAAAAAAACAAACAAAAAAAAGGTCATGAATGCTAATCCAAATTGCTTTAAGGCTAAAGTAAGACTATACTGCTCCTTCTAGGTTTTGATCAGTAGAAAATGAGCCCAAATGGCTCTTTTAATGATAAGGTTGCCGACCCCTGAATTAGACCAAAGACTTGGGACCAGACCCTCTTGTCCAACATCAGTGTCTGACCTCCCTAATGTGCGTCTGTAAACATATGTGGTCAAACATTCTCATGAAGGTCTTCCTAAACCCGTGAAAAGCCTTCCTAGAAGAATTAAATCTTTGATGTCTGCACACTGTGGCCAACGTCATATTAAACCCTGTGGATTAAAGAAATATCACTGAACTTCATATGTTTAAAGGTAGTTGTGAATACTTTTGGCAGTATGGCACGTCATGGTTAGTTGTTGCTAAAGAAACAAACATCCATGTAAAATAGTCTCACCGTTTTTCCGGTGTTAACTTGATTTACTAATAAAAGCTTTAAAAAAATAGTAAATTAAGATTTAGATATAAGCTAATGAGGCAAACAGGCATCCTTATTAGGCTCTAGATTGCCATTCTGCCAAGTATTATAGTGATATTTTTGTCTAAAGTCACACAAAGGTTCATTTTGAAAGTTTTTGAGCACAAAAATATGTTAAAACTTTTTAGAAATAATGACAAATTAGGATTAATTTCTAAACTTATGTCTGACATATATCTAGTTTCTTATATTTATCTTTTTTAACATTTGTTAGAAGGAGGTGGATAAAATAAAGGGTATTTTATTAGCAGCACTAGATGCTTAAAGATTAACCTTTAGCTCAGCATTTTTCAAATTTACCTCAAAAGAACAATTTCCAGAAAATGCAAATCCCCTTTACAAATAGATGTACAGCATCCTTCTCTTTCAGTGCTGCCTATGCAAAAAAATGCATGTTTGCATTGTTTTATTGATGCTGAAATGATTCTGCAGAGAAAACACCATCTGTTTCTGAACAACTGGACTCAGGCTGATTGATTGAGTATTGACTTAACTGCTTTGATCCCTGGCTTTATCGTAGAAAAGTCCCCAGACTCATGAGATGAAAACTACTCTCTCTGATTGTGCATTAACCCAGGCTTTTAAAGTGCTGTGCACACACTACGGTCCATATCGCTCATTTATGTGCATCCTCTCACATGGCTTCAACACTTGAATTTAATTTGCCTTTTGAACTTTTCTCTGCCGTCACCGCTTCTCTCTTTCAGCATTTTCTGTCTGTTTTTGCCTCTGCTGATCCTCTCGCACTCCTCCTTTTCCAGCTGACTTTATCTAACAAGCCCCATGTCATTACTCCATCAGCCCCTCTAAGAGGCATAGGTTGGATTTGGGATTGAGAGTGCAGCAGATCTCGCTCTTACGACTCCCTCCCCCCCCTCCCAGCCATCTTCCCCTCCGCCTCTCATTCATGCTCGCTGTGTTTCTCTCTCTGCCATCTTTCCTTCTGCATAAAAACCCAGAATGGAGAGCCTGCTCCCAGCCCATGCTTGTCCTTGGGTTCATGGGTAAGGGTTTTCACTCATCTATTCCCCGTATTTTACCCGACCCCTCCAATCCCTTCACACTGTGACAAGTCACTTTTTTTTTACCTCAATGCAACATTTGTTGAGATCTGGAAAAGCTTTAAAGGAAAAAAAAAAGGTCAACCCAATTTCCAAGAATGCTTATAGGATAATGTCTCTGAAACGATTTCTATAAAAAAGGCTTAGTAGTTGAAACTGATAAATGTGCTTCAAGTATTCATAGAATCAGTCATTACATAATAATTTTCTAAAAGTATGTGATTTTTAGACTTGTTGTGTGAAAGGGTCATTTCTCATTTAAATCTTTAATGTTTCCTGTAGTAGATTTAGATGCAATATAGTGCTTTCACTGTGTGTGTTTGTTTTAGGAAACTGTTTAGATGCTTTGCATTTTTAACTTAATATAGCTAAATTATTTCAAAATGAGCAAAAAATATATATTTTTAAATGCTGCAGTGACTAACTTTAATATTCCATAAAAATGTTCTTAAAACTTTAAAATGTACTCATTTCAAAACTTTTTTTGATTTTATTCTCACTTTTTTTTCTGCGCAAGCCTTAAACGTTAACAAGCCTTTAACTTCTTCAAATGGGAACACTTAGCCTTGCCTTGCAATGTTTAAGGAAAACAAATCACCAAAAAACATTAAGTTTCACAAGTTGACATGTTTAGTTAAACTATTTAAGTGGCCATACCATGAAAAAACAACTTTTTGAGCTGGATATAGTTTACTCTGAAAGGCTTAATAAAATCATGGTATGGCCCCTTACATTATAAAACCATTAAAACATCTAAAAAATGTTAGTTTAATTACCACCCTAAGTAACCAAGTTACATATGTTTAGCGAGATGCTAGCACATTTTTAGCTAGCTCTAGACAATCGACTGTATATGAGAACTGGACCGAGGAAGGGTGTTTTCACCTAAAAAAATGACTTGTGTGCAGTTCCAACAAATTAAAGTAGATTCAGTTTTCAATAGGGATGTGGCCATGCTGGAACCAGAACACGCCAGTGAGCAGTGATTCTCAGTTGGTCTGAGTCGACGTTTCTATGGAGGGGTCACTTAATGCAGTTCTCATAAATGGTCAATGATCAAGATTGAAAGATGCTAAGCCAACTAATCAACGGATGTCTGGTTTTAGCTCACAATCACTTTTATTGAACTTTGAAAAGAAAAACAAGCAAACAAAAAAATGGATAAAGAGTATAAGGTCCGATATATTTAGTCACTCACAAGCTCACATTTTCACTCCAAAACTTATTTGTTCTCTAATTATGGCATGTGTTGTATTTGCTTTACACAAGAATGTCCTTTACTTTTACTTTGTCAGTAAAAATATATAGGAATTTATCCAAAATATCTTTACAAGAAAAATGTTGTCATTTACATGCTTCTCTTACATGTCTTGGACTTATGGCTGTGAAATATCAGTTTTCTTGATTTGAAGCAGATTCTCCTAATGCCAAATGTCTGCTGCTCTGACACAGCAAGAGTCTAAAAGTGGTTGATCTCCCTCCAGTCGAAAAGTCAGCTGATGTCTTTTTTATCAGACTGAACTGGGTTTGGTTCTTCACAGCTGGTGTGCAAACCAAAAGATGAAATTAAATGAGAAGCTGTAGCACACACATGCATGACTGCTTATAATTTAATCTGTGATTTAAACTTAAATACAGAAAAAAATATTATAATTTTAGAAAATGAAGTCATGCATCTTAAACGGTCTATATCTTGTTATTCTTAAGCCTTTCAGAGTAAAAAATAATAGATTACTTTGGGCACACTAAAGGACGAACTATTTATGATACTTTCATATGCAACAACGTGAGAACCTCCTCGTTTCCTTTGATTGGGAGGGCCTTGTCTTCAGGGATTTAGAGGAATGCTCAGTTGCTTGAATGATTCAAAAAAACCCTTTTAGGTTGTTTTTTGTGAGGAATTAGCATTTTAATAAACTTAAAAATTCAAAGTTGCATGATATAGACCTGTAAGCTGAAGTTCCCTTCATTGATGTCCCTATGAAATGTTATGTTGTGTTACTTTAGAGTACATTTTGTTTGGGTTTAACTAACACCGTGTGATCTTAACTGGGTATTAACTAACTAGCCTGATGGATTTGAACCAAACCTTTTTCTTTTTTGAACTTTTCAATAGAGAAATAATCATTTTGATTTATTATATTGAAAAGCCTAAAATACATTGAGTCTTTACTCTTTCATTATTGGCAAAATTAAAAAAGTTCAGTTGGTATAAATCTACCTGGTTTTTTCCTCTTTTGTTTTGGTTTTATTTATTTATGTTTTAATATAATAGGTTTATGAAAAACTGAAAAGGGAATAAGTAAAACAATAAAAAAAAGTCATACTTAAGATTGCTTTGTAACTAGTAGAGGTAGAATAAAAAGGTCTGGGGTGTTTTTTTGGGTCGGGTGGGGGGGGTTCCTGTAGCACGATTTTCATGTTACAGATGAAAAGTTTTACAATTCACATCTCTAAAGAGAAATATAAAAAAGGCAAGTAATTTGTACAATTTAGAACTTCCTACTCACTAGTGTGATGTTATAAACATGTGAGCTTTCTACCTATTTATGAAGTAATAATGTTTCTATAATGCATTATAGAATGCAAGGAAATGTGTGCAACATAAACCATTCATGTTAGAAGACAGGGACATACAAGAACACTGGACACCAAAAATAAAAGGAACACAGTTTATGAAATAAACAAAACCCTGTGTCCTGAAATGAACAAAAATGAAATGAGTGTGCTGGTTAAAAAAGACGAACCAGAAGGGAGTTGGAGCCTTGGCCAAAAATAAAATAAGTCATGGAGACTCCTGACCCAATATGTCGACCATCAGAGTCAGCAGCTTTCTGCTAATGGCTGCCTAACCAAAACGACCTAATGAAAACAAATAAACAAAGCCCACAAACTAAGACTACCGAGGTCCAACTCCAAACTAACATAACAAAACCCAGCAATCTAAAATTGAGGACAAAAAGAGTAAAGTGTGGCCTCCTAAGGTGCAGCAGTTGGAGCAGGACGTAACAGATCCACTAAAAAATAAATAAAATAAAATTGTGTTTTTTACCCCTTTAAAAAAATCTGTTTAACTGTGGGGGCTGCAGCAGTGTTCCACCATGGCCTCCTTGCAAGAAGCTTCTTGGTTTAAATTGGCTCCAACTGACCTTTGCCTTTACTTACTGACAGGTGGGACAGGCTCCAGGTTAATTCAGGCCTTCCTATGTTTATTAAAATACTCTGTCATATTTGTAGGAATTTTATGACAGAAATAAATGCACATAAAAAAGACATTAGCTGTGATTGTGAGGAGGAGGGACATTACTGTCTGAATTGTGTGCATTCATACATGTTGGCTTCCTTCCTGAGCATCAACAAAACCCCAAATCTCAGCCCGGCCTTCATTCACCACAAATCTAACATGGCAGCAGCTGTTTTGGACGCCATGATCAGGGATTTCTGCTCTCTTGCATTAATATGTCTGCTGCTGACATCATGTGAACCTTGACTTATCATCTGGGATGATTTGCACGAGTCCCCCGTGTTGCATTACTTCTCCCGCTTAGAAGATTGATTCGGTGCAGAGGGCAACAGACAACACAAACACAACACCGGGCTGTCCGACAAACACATGTGGAAAACAAAAACACCGCCTTTAGTTATGGTTGCCACGGGAGCAAGAGCCCATCAGATGACGACATGCCTCTGTGCCGTGGAAGATTGGATTTCAGTGGATTTGTTGTGATGAGTCCCTCCCAATATTTATTTCTTTTTTCACAGCATGTCTGCAAGGCAGTATTTTTAACAGATTGTGTGGCAGATGTGGGCGCCGTCGCTGCTGTGTCACGACTCTGGAATGAGTACTGTACTTTAAAAAGAAAAAAAAAAGAGAGAAATCTGTCAGCACACCAAAATAAAAGCCCTGACAGCAAACTTTTTGGGTGAAGAAAGTTACACCGCTGCGTGTAATCTAGTGTTGTTTAGAGACTGTTTTTTTAATCTAACTTTAAAGATACATGTCTGTGAAGTGTGTGTAACCGTGTGCTTCTCTGCAGACGAGCGGCATGGCACCCTCAGGCTGAGCAACCTCACCAAAAGCATGTCGGGGAAGTACATCTGCAGAGCCAGCAACACGGCCGGCTCCGACAGCTGCTCCATTAACCTGGAGGTCATCACCTGTATGTGCCCCCCACCCTCACAAACTGCTGCTCCTTCACTGCTTCCACCATCTGTGACGGCGTTGTTGTGTGTCTCAGCTTCCAATGCAGGCGTGATCGCAGCGGCCACCCTGGGCTCGGTGGTGGGACTGGTCGCCATGGTGCTGTTCTTCATCTTTTTACTGAAGAGGAGACGAGACTCGGAGGAGGAGATGTCCAATGAGATCAAGTGAGAGCTTTGGACTGTTTCATGTTCTTGTGACTTTTTTCTAAAGATGAAGGAGACATGAAAATTAAGCTTAAAATTGCATTTTTGAGTATTTCTTTATCGTGGTAAATCAAGATCAGCTGAAAAAATGCAGTTTGAAAAGATTGTAAGTGTGACAATTGAATTCATTTTTATTTGTATAGCCTAATATTACAACACAGTTGTCTCAATGGGAATTACACCAGTAATTGTCCAAAAACATAAAATCATAAAATTTAAACAGTAGATGATTGCAAAACTAAACTGGGATTCCCTTCCCTTAGACCAGGGGTTCTTAAAGTTTTTGTAGCAGAGGGCTACATATGAACTTCACATTAGACTGGGGGCCAATTTTGGTGGGAAAAAAAATAAACAGAAAAATGTTGTTTTGAACAGCTTTAATAACCAAGCTTTATAAGAACATACAGAGCAAGATTTCAAACATTGAGAAAAATCGTCTATTTTGGTCAACAACAGACCTGTGTGATGTCTATATAAGCTACTTTTAGGATAGATTCTTTTACAAACTCCCCGTCACTGAAGGGCTTTCTACTCTGGTGTTGTGCCAAAGTACGTTACCCCTGCCAGAATTTGTTTCCCCGCTCTGGCATCGTTGACTTGTTTCGTAAGACTCATGTTTTGTCCCAAAAAGTGTTAAAAGAAGCTGCATGTTTAAAATTTACTTTAATCTGGGGCTTTGGGGAATTAATTGACATATTTCCATTTTTTTTCACATATTCTACATAAAACAACATATTTTTGTGTTTTTAAAAAAGGAACTTTGGCTAATTTAGGACAAGAAACATGATTCAGTGACTTTTATGGAAGCATGGATCAATGAACAATTAATGAACAGTTGGTGCTTCTACGGCAAACTTTTTGGAGGCACAGATTCTGGCAGGCTGGATCATCAGCTACCCAACAGAACCTGTGCCCCCTCTCGTTGTTCTACGTAGAATATATGTGGGGGAAGCTGCAGAATAAAGTATATCATAACAGAGGAACCTGCTCAGGCTTCCTCTCTGAATCCCGCTCTACTGCCGTTGTCACAATTCTTCTTTTCTCACAGGCACAGACATAGAAAATATGGTCTGCCCTCTAGTGGTGAAAATATTACACTGTACCATTGACACCTACTGGTATGTGTAATTACCTTTTTGTTCCTGCAGATGTCGCCAGAAACCACAAAACATTTTTCCAATGTACAGCTAGTTTAATAATAATCAATTATGATTTATTTAGGGCCCCAAAAACTCTTCCCATGGGCCACATTTTCACAAAAAACAACCTGATTCTTGGAGAAAAAAAAGGAACCTCAGGGAAGTCCACATGAAGGAGGAATACTCTCCCAGGACAGACAGGCGATGTACTGGGCAGATGGGCTTCATCCAAATGGAACTGGGGGAAAGGGGGGGGGGGGGGTAAGTCGAGAGAGAGGCGAAGTCCACTGCGAAGGACAGGAGCAAAGACGATCATTTATCCAAATGGAACTGGGAGACGAGCCGGGATCGAGGTCCACCTCCAAGGAAAGGAGCATAAACGATCCTTAATCCGAATGGAACTGGAGGACAGGTGGGGGGTCCGCTGCCAAGAACAGGAGCACTGACAGGCTACCTGGAATCTAGAATCTCTCTCTCGCTCCCCTGGAGGGGAGTGAGAAAGATGGACAACACCTGAATCGCACTGCACCAAACAGAGGCATGGAGAACTAAATGAAAAGCTACTATAGCAAGTGACATGCTCCCTTCTCCACCCCACTCTGATGCATCCACTTGTAGATGACTCCGAGCTGGCATCTTTCTCAGAATTATTGCTCACCCTTTTTGTTGCGATGTCATTTAGCAGGGGAGCAGGTAAACAGATGGATGATGGGAAGGGCGCTTACTTCGAGAGAACAGTCAGAGGCAAATTTCAAACAAACTACAGCTGCTCTGCAGTAGTAAGGACTATATTGTAGAAAACAACAGATTTTTTTATTTTGGCTAAAAACAGCATAATCATATTGAAAATACCACCAGGAACACTTTTACAATAGAACAAAAGATGATCGCAGTGGAACTTTGATATGAAATGTCTGTTTTTTTCCTCCTCAGAGAGGACGCTCAGGCGCCAAAGAGAGTGTCGTGGGCAAAGAGCAACACCGGCTCCGACAATGTGTCCAAAAACGGCACGCTGTCCTCCATAGCCACCAGCCCCCGCTCACGAGACCCCCACCAGCCGAACTTCCAGTACCCGTACTCCCCCATGTCGGCGTCGGACACGGGGTCGGTGATCAACGCCTACCAGCTGCGGCCCGGAGAGCCCAACACCTTGCAGGGGCTCCCGGGCTACAACGTTGGCGGCACGCCTACGCGGAAACACAAGAGGCCCCCCACTGCAAACGGGGGGCCCCCGCAGGTCCTCAGGAGCCCTGCAGGCAGCATCCCTAAAAGGACTGAGGGGGCTCAGCCTCAGGTGCCACCTCCGCTCTGCGTGTCCCCGCAGATCAGCTCCTCCACCCTGACGCGCATGGGGGCCGTGGCCGTCATGGTGCCTGCTCAGAGCCAGGCAGGCTCGCTGGTGTAGCAGAACCTGCAAAGACTTCAGAACAGATCGGCATCAGCAGACCCCCCCCTGCAGCAGGACATCACGGTGGAGGGTTTGTGCTTTATTCAGAAAAACAGTTTTGTTGTTTTCAAATGCTGCATTCATGTTCACATAAGAGAAATCTATTTTTATTTACACCGTTCAGAACAAAGACTGCTGACATTTGTAGGCTTCAGTTTGACCATATTTTAGTTTATAAAGTGTCGCATCATTGAAGTCATTTTTTTGACTTGTATAAAAACCTTAACTTTTTGAACGTTCATCACTTCACCTGCCTGTGAAGTTCCACTCTTCCACGTCGTTTCTGATCAAAACCATCTTTGACCCACAACTACATAATAATGTATTCACTCAGATCAGTGCTGTGTACCGAGAGTACATTCTCCAGTAATCTACCCATTATGTAGCTGGAATGTAACTGTAAGTAGTCGATGTGAACCGTGGAGAGGTTTGATCTTTAGCTGCTTGATTTAAACTGCAAACATGGTGCCGTGTGGAGTTCTGCAGAAACTTCTCATCCAACCCGTGAGTTTTCTTCAGGCTGTTTCCTCCTGCATTCTGTGAACACGGCAGTGGCGTGTTAACATGGAAAAGAGAACATGGAGATACTTTTCCTGCAGTTTGATTGTTGACGGATTCTTTTTAATAAAGTGTTCTGGAAATGTTTATCCAAGAATTCATGGAAGAAGAAACGGCTGACTCATTTAAGGGGGGATTGGTTTATTTGGAAGTGTGATTGAAAACCAAAAAGGCACAAAAAAAATGTATATCAGTTATATTACTAAGTAAAATACTTCAAGTCAGACAAAAATAAAGTACTATAAATAGGTGAAAAGAACAGGTGGTAACAAAAATTATGCTACTACTTATTCTGGAGTGTTTTTTTTTTTTTTTTGCATTGACTGTATATGACAGATCTCAAACTCCAACTAATCTGCTATATTATTGACCAAACACACCTGATCCAGGTAATCGGCAGCAGATGAGTCAGGATTTATAAAAACCAGCTGGATACCCGACCTGAAGTCTGAGACTCCTGGTATATGAGAACTGGACTGAGTGACCCCTCCCCCTGCACGTTCCAAACAGGAAGTACCTGTTGGCTCCAAGAAACCAAAATCCCATAGACTTCTGAGAAATAAACGACTATTACTCTGTCATTCTTTTTGTCAGACTAACCATTCTTACTCTCATCCTAAACAGATGTCTCAATAAAATGTGTGGTCTCATGTCAAACCTCCAAACCATTTGACAGATGAAGCCTGCTTTTAAGCGTAGGGCTGTGGTCCACCAAGCTCACTCCTATGAGTGATGGGAGTGGTTACCATAGAAACATTGACTTGGACCAATCACTGCTTACTGAGGATTTCTGGTTCCAACATGGCAGCGACTGAAGTGACTTCATTCGGTTGGTACTTTCTATGGGTGATGTCACACGCACTCAGTCCAGCTCTCATATACAGTCGATGTTTGTGTTCAAGTGTTGCTGCTACAACAGCTTAACTTTAAGATGCTTTCAACTGAAGAACCCGAGCAGTACAAGTCCAACAGCTGCATTTTTCTGAGGCATCAGCGGTCATTTGAACAGTCTGAGCCGGATTCGGCTGCATGGTTTGTGACAAAATGCCATTTTAGAACAAGAATCTGTGTTTTTAGAAACCTGTTACTTTTATTTTACCTTTTATTTTACCACATTCAATCATAGAAGCCACGTCGACACAACGGGTTCAACAAAGTGTAGAAAATAGCAGCATGAATGCTTTGACCACATTTGAATAAAAACTACGATGCTGAAGGAAAGTTCAGGACTTGAAGATCCAGTAAAGGAAATTCATCAGGACTCCGCCAGCAGATTTCTGGAGATGATCATCCTCATCACCTCGTTGGTTCCTACACATGTCAAAGAAGCCGTCTTAGCTCTAAATATGGCTGTTATATTGATTAAAAAAGACCAACTGACCCTCTAGGATCTGGTGCACTCTGATGTCACGCACAAACTGCTGCACGGCGTAGTCCTTCAGGTAACCGTAGCCGCCGTGCATCTGAAGGGCCTGGTTGCAGATCTTTAGGAAAAAAACAATTTCTGTCAAAAGATACATTTTATTTCTCCATCAGATGCTTTTTTTAACTTCTGAGCTTTAGGAAAATGAATTCAAGTCTCTGGAGAATGAACAGTTAGGCAAATAAGTCTTCCCAGATGAGCAGCTCTGCTGGTCATGCTTCAGCGGGGTTACAGATATGAGCCTGTCAGATCAACCTGCATGCAGCTGCCAAGCAGTGATGTTTGCATCCCTGCAGGAGGCGGAATGAGGAAGACATTTGCATAAAGAAACAAAGAGGAAGAAAAGAAGTCCAGGCACGTCTGCAAAGATGTTCCAGAAACCCTTCAAGAGAATTATATCATATATTTATGGTCAAATAAACGCTCACTGACATTAAAACACTCGTCTGTCACGAAGAGCTTGGCCATGGAGCAGAGGGAAACGGCGTCGGGGTGGTTCTCCTGCAGAGCCTTTGCGGCTTCACGCACCAGAAGACGAGACGCCACCAACTTAGTGGCCATTTCTGCCAGTTTGAACTGAAGATACTAACAAACCAGAGACGAGTTGTTTAGTAGCAGCAAGGAAAGACACAAAACTCTTTATGAATTAGGTTGAATTTAAGAAAACAAAACCTGGTTGTTGGCGAGCGCCTCTCCAAACTGCTTCCGCACCAGCATGTGATCCCTCGCCAACGACACGCTGGCGTGTGCCGCCCCGAGAGAACAGGAAGCTGTGGAAAAGTGGATTTCAACCATGAAAACAACACAACTGTTTTAATATATTAAAAAAAAGACAAGGAGAACTCCTAAAACTATTGGTCATGCTTAAAACACCTCCGGACTTTGATACAATCTGCAAATAATTCATGCAAAAATCTAAAACCATGAAACTTCTCCAAAGATGCTATGGAGACTTTTTATCAGTAAGATCAGAGTTTGGACCATGAGTTTAATTTTTAGCTTCAGAGCAAAAATGTGAGAAATTAATGCAAATATTATAAAAACTATGTCAAAATTACATAACTGCTTTTGTTTAAATATAGCATAGGATCCATATAATTTAAACTATGACATATTGATGACAAAAAGCTTCAAAATAATTTATCAAACCTTTATTTAATTTTACTTTAAAAGAAAAACAGTAATCTTTGCATAAATGGCTGCATCAGGTTTTGGTTACTCTCATTTATTTTTTTCATTGATAATAAAAATATGCATTATCAATATATATGTAGCCTACTTTATGTCAATAACTTATTTATTCTCTACATGTTTCTGTGTTTTTATGCTTGTATCAACCAATTTCTCAATTTTTTGACACAAAACTGAAGTTTAAGGAGCCAAAGTCTTTTTATGTGTATCTGGCGCCCCCTTGTGGGTACTAGTGTAATGACGTGGACGTTCAGAGCATTGCAGAGGGTTTGCACAATCCCTCACTACTTATTGCTAATTACTTGGATCTGAAAGGCTGTAACTTGACACCTTAATATAAAAGATATTAAAAGTTTTGGATGACATTATCTGGTTAAAATGCATCAACTCGTTTTTCTGTACAGCAGGAAAAACTGATTTAAAAGGAAATTAAAGCATCATTTAATCTGTAAAAATTCATTTGGAAAACAAGGACAAGAGAAATAAGTGTTTTTTTTTTGTGTGAAACACCTTCAAATTCTGAATATTACAGCTTTCTAAATGCTCATTTTAGAAAATAAAGAGCAATATTTATATTTTAATATTATAGGATTAGAATTTTTGCTATTTTTTTACGAGAAATAATGTTTTCATCCTCTTTGTTATTTTTTTTTTACCTAGAACATTTCATAAATGGTCAGCTTTTCAGAAAAAAACAGTTTTTCTGCTCACCGATGTTAATGCGACCTCCATTCAGACCTTTCATGGCGATGTTGAAGCCCTGTCCTTCGGAGCCGAGCCGGTTGGCCACTGGAACGGCACAGTCCTCAAAGATCACCGCCCTGGTGGGCTGAGAGTTCCAGCCCACCTAAAGAAACAGACAACAGCATGTGATCTGGCGTGCTCGCCCTCTAGTGGTGACTTCACTTATTACAACCAGCAGAACAAGAGGGAACCTTCTTCTCCTTTTTGCCGAAGCTGAGACCCGGCGTTCCCTTCTCCACCACAACACAGGAGATGCCTTTAGGTCCTTTCACTCCTGTTCTACACATCACAACGTACACGTCTGTGTCTCCTCCTCCACTGATGAAGGCCTAAAAAAGAAGCAGAATAACAAAAGTGTCTCACAGAAAGCCGGAAACTGCTTTGAATTACCTTTGAGCCGTTTAGGATGTAGTGGTCGCCCTTCTTCTGTGCAGAGGTGAAGAGGGAGGCGGCATCACTCCCACTGCCTGGAGTACAAACAATTATTATTTAAAACATTCACAGTAAATAAAGTAAATAACACCAGAAAGAACAATAATCTCTAACTGAAGGTCCAAGATGGTTTGTGTGTTCATCAAATCTAAGGTCTGCTTCTAAAAATACATTTCAAGTTATGAGTGGATGGATACATTTCTCTCAGCATCAGGACCAATTTTTAAAAAACCGGATGTCTGTGAGGAAAACTGCAACCAGCTGGAGTTTGTTCTCCTCCGTGGATTCAGTGGTGATCCTGGTGTTGTTTGGCGTGCAGACTGACCTGGTTCAGTGAGACAATAGGAGGCAAACTTTTCCATGGAACAGAGATCGGGACAGAACTTCTCCCTCTGCTCGTTGTTGCCGAAGGTGTCGATCATCCAGGCACACATGCTGCACTCAGAGCGGAAAAGATTCATTCAACTCAGCATCTAAGATGCATTTATTTTAGTGAACATTATTTGTCTTGAAGTTGAGTCATAGCTACTGGACTTAAAATTTAAGTCCAGTAGCTATGACTCAACTTCAAGACAAGAATATTTTTTGTGGGTATTTCTCTGAAATATAAACGTCATACTTGTGGATACTGATGTAGGCGGTGGTGCTCACACATCCGGTGGACAAAGCCTCAAAGATGATGGACGTGTCCAGCCGAGAAAGACCTGATCCTCCAACGTCTGGCTGAACGTAGATCCCACCAAACCCCAGCTGGGCTGCTTTCCGCATCGTCTCTACGGGGAAGACTTCCTGCAAAACACAAAAACTCTTAAGGTGGCGTATGAACACAATAAAACAGAAAACTGTCAATGCAACAATGATTTTTCCTAAAAATAAATTAATACTATTGAAAAAATAAAATAAAATAAACAATTCTTAAATTTGGAGACAGCAACAATCGGTTAACAAGAATCCCTCTAGAGGTGGCAAAAATTATATATGTTTTTAATAGGGCTGTCAGATTAGTCGCGTTAAAAACGCATTAATCCGACATGTGCTTGATGCCGACAATTTTTTTGACGCATTAATCGCAGACTTTCTCATACGTGCCTTTCCACACCGCGCACGCGGGCGTCCCCCCTTTAACTCACCGGCTGCTCTCACGAGATCACGGGCGGGTCTCCAACCACCGAGCTGCGAGCTAAAACCGGCCGGCGCTAGGACCTGGAGAGCTCCTGCACCCTAACCCAGCTCCGGTTCGCGTCCAGTACCACGTCTGGTGTTACCGGCTCGCGTCCGGCGCCGAGAGCTGCGGACCCCCGACGTTCCGAACAGCAAGCGCACCGGGGGACGTTTTAAATGTTCTGGAGGTTTAAGCGTAATCCAGCCCCAGCATAGTTCTCTGTCTTCCGGCATATTCATCGTGAGCTCCGCTGGACACGTCGCTGCAACGCGGCGGCAGTAACAGACTGTCAAACTATCCACAGAGTATCCCGCTTTTCTCAGTCTTTAATGTTTTAAAAAACAAAAGTTAATTGGAAATGATAAATCTCTATTTCATTTGTTACTGTAGTTCAGCAGAGGAGGAAAAGATTTGGTCCTGACAAAAAATGAACATGAAAGTGTTATGAAAATTTTATTTTTGATGTTTTTTTTTTTTTGTTTTTTTTATTTTATTTTACTGAACGTAGATTGAGGGCTGCACGGTGGCGCAGTGGTTAGCGCTCTCGCCTCACAGCGAGAAGGCCCTGGTTCGACTCCCGGCTGGGACCTTTCTGTGTGGAGTTTGCATGTTCTCCCCGTGCATGCGTGGGTTTTCACCGGGGACTCCGGCTTCCTCCCACCGTCCAAAAACATGCTTCATAGGTTAATTGGTGACTTTAAATTGCCCCTAGGTGTGACTGTGAGAGTGAATGTGTGTGTGATTGCAGCCCTGCAACAGACTGGCGACCTGTCCAGGGTGTACCCCGCCTTCGCCCATCAGCAGCCGGGATAGGCTCCGGCACCCCGCGACCCCGAAAGGGACAAAGCGGTTAAGAAGATGGATGGATGGACTATAAATTTTGTCATTCTTGTTTTCATAATTAATGTAGAACTGCTAAATTCCACGAACCACACATTTTTTTCCTTAAAAAAGGGCCACATGTAAATTTGCGATTAATCGCGAGTTAACTCGGGACACAATGCGATTAATCGCGATTAAAGATTTTAATCGCCTGACAGCTCTAGTTTTTAATATTCTGATGCACATGAGTGCTGAGATACAAAACAAACATTAAACTTTTAAGAAAAGTGAAAAGAAATGGCAACAAATTTAAAATAAATGAAGAGATCAGGAGTTTCTTGAAAGAAATCCTGACAAAAAAAACTGACTGAACGCAGCAAAACCATAGTTTTCACATTTAATTCTAAGCAAATAAAGTTTATTTTAAATTAATAGCAAATTATAATGATTGTTATTCTAATAATGCCGCTTTTGGCTTCCGTAGATCTGCTCACATAACCTGCTATCTTAATTATTAATCTCAAACTAACTTTGTGTAAAATTAACCAAACTACTATTCAAATTCCCCAAACACAAACCTTTTGGTCCCACTCCGCCATGTGTGGAGCCATTTCATTGGCTGCAAAGTCAAAGGCCACTTTCTGAAACTCTTTCTGTTCATCTGTGAGTCCATGAGAGGCTGTAGGCAGAGAGCAGCTCACATTCATTACACACAAGTGACAACAATTCAAAATGATTACACTAAAATGTCAAGTTTTAATTCAGAGAAACCAGTTTTACATTAACAGAGCCTTTAGTTTGTCTTTACTGTTTCCACACATTGGACTGTAATGATGGCTTGATCATTTTTGGTGCCATCATGTGTGTTGTCCACCGTGATGACACTTTTTATGTTATAGTAAAATAAACCTACCCTCTTTTAATCAATGTATTTTATTTTGAAACAAATTTAATAGTATAGGTCGATTAGATTAACAACTTGCCTCAGATAAATCGATGATCTGGTTGGATTGTTAGAACAGAAAACAATAAATCAATTAAGTCAATTCATTTGACTTGACACATTTTTTAAATAAAGTTATTTTGTGCACATTTTTCACTCTAATATCTGAATGCATTTTCTCATGTTTCCAAATACATTGAATAAAACTAAAACATGTATTCAAATGTATATGCTTTATAATAAACAACATTTTTTTAAAGGACATTTTCCCTGAATGTTATAAGTCGCGTGGTCTTTGATTTTGTAATGGTTCTTTTCCGGTCTCCAAAAGGCGGCGCTAAAGAGGGGCGTGCAGCCTCATCTGCCTCCGGACTGGAGGACTACAGACCGAGACTAACCAATGACAGTCAGCTGACCTCTGAAAAGCCTAATTTTTACAGTTTACTTTTAAACAAGCATCGTGTTTTTCTGAATGACATTAGCACGTTAGCTAACAAAAGTTATATAAACGTGTAAAATAGTTTTTTAGAGACGCGGTTGAACCAAACGACTCGTTTCTAATACTTACGGTCGATGCATGAAACAATTCCCCGTCTCTGCGAGCTTTTAGTCAATATTAAAGGGCGGTTTCGACAAAAAGTGGAGCCTATTCTGGCAATTCTTGACAGTGTTCCTAGGACAGCCATGTTTACCTCTGGTGACGTAACAGAATTGGGGCTGCTGGGTATTGTAGTTATGTATGAGTAATTTACCCAAAATTATCCCAACGACCATCTTTTACAAGACACGGAGTCCAAGACGGTGATGAGTTAAGTTTTCTATTACATTAATATTCAATTCAAGCGGATAATAACAATATTTTATAGTTGAAGTTACCAATTTAGGACCAAAATAATCACGCATGCGCAGTTTTCTCACTTCGGAGAAGCCGGTGGATGAATCGAGCGCACCTGTATACATGCTGAAGTCACGGCTGGCTGGATTCTCGCGCCAGATTCATTTTTAAAACTTCATCGCGTGCTGTAAAGGTATGATTCACACCATTTTTTTTTACTTAATCCACAGAGGGAAATTATTTTAAAAAGTTTGACTTTAAACTTACAGATTTAGCGTATAAAATACATTTTTTTAGCTTGTTTAAACAGAGAAGCGTTTTTCCTTTCCCTTATTTCCTCCTGACATTTTAATCAATTGCTTGTTTTCCTCTAACATTTGCTTTAGAAGAATTTAAAATGTGTAGCTGGAATATTTAATAAGCAAAAGGTGTTTTAAGTGCATATTTTTGGCTAAATTAATCGCAAGAATGCCATAAAAAGGACTCTTTGAAATTAAATGTATTTATTTTTCTGCCAAAACACTTGCTAAAGTGAAATAAATGGGTTATTTCAGAGATTATCAGAGTAAGATATTACGTTTTAAAGTAGGTCCTCCTCTTAGATTTTGGTCTGTGCAGGTGAGAGATGCCACCAAGCAAAAGAGCCAAAGTGAGGACAGAAACTACAAGTTCAGGTGAGCAAATGGAAGTCACACCTTAAGATCTGATTTGTTAAATGGTTAGTTTATCAAAAAAAAAAAAAACTTTATTGTGTTGATCTGTCAGATGACAGCAGTGATGAGGGAAATGCCTTCACCCTCAACAAGAAGAAGAAAGTTGCAGCTCCTGCTGGGAAAAGAGTAAAAAGCTCCTCTGACCCTCCAACTTACAGCCACTGGTTGATGAAGTCTGAGCCTGAGAGTCGCTTTGAGAACGGCATCGATATGAAGGTACAAATCGGCTTCAGATTTTCTTTTATTTAAAATTGTAAAGTCAGCAGAACTTCATTTGCTTTGCAGTTTGGCATTGAGGACCTCAAGGCTCAACCCAATCAGACCGCCTGCTGGGACGGCGTCCGCAACTATCAGGTAAAAACGGTTGCAAAATTGAGACAAAGCCGAGACAACGGTAATCTCTGGAACAAAAAAGCTTCATCTCATCTTGATGAGTGAAGCGGTTTTATTTTTCTTGTGGAAGAGTTGGTGTCTTCATCTGTTTGACGCAGGCTCGCAATTTCATGAGGCAGATGAAAGGGGGCCAGCGGGCTTTCTTTTACCACAGTAACTGCAAAGACCCGGGGGTGGCGGGGCTCATGAAGGTGAGTCATCCTCCTCATCACAAACAAACAAACGAACCCGTCGGCCTCCCTGAAGTGCACCTGTGTCCTGGTCCAGATAGTGAAGGAGGCGTATGTGGACCACACTCAGTTTGACAGGAAAGATCCCCACTATGATGCAGCCAGCAAGCCAAGCAATCCCAAGTGGAGCATGGTAAAAAAAAAAATCCAGTAAGTGAGGATGAAGTTGCACGGCTGATTTCTGGCTCCTGTTTCAGGTGGACGTTCAATATCAAAGGATGCTGCTGCGTTTTCTCCCGCTGTCCGAGCTGAAGAAGTACCACCTGCAGCATCGGGACAGCGGAGGACCGCTGAAGAGCTTGGCCCTTTTTACCAAACCGAGGCTGTCGGTTCAACCCCTCACCGCTGGTATGTGGGAACCCTCTGCTCCTGTTTGCTGTGGTGTCCTAATCTGGCTTTAATCTGGTTTTACTGTTACTTGCAGAAGAGTTTGACTTCATCTTGAGCCTGGAGGACAAAAAGCCGCTGTGATCCACCCATCCTGTGAACTTTTTTACTCATCGAAAATCTGTATTTCAGTATTAATAAAGGTTTTTTATGTATGAAGTGTCTTGTTTTGTTCTCAAACTAGCTGTTTATGACATAAATCAAATCCTTGCAGATGTCTGGAGGGAAGAGCAATGCAAATGTGCAACGCAGAGGCTGGCTGGCTTTTATTGCTCCACAGAAGGAAGATGAAAAAACTTTACAGCAGCTGTTAAAAAAAGAAGAAGCAGCTTCTCTCATCATAAATTGTGCACTTTATAAAGCTCTATAGTGGAGTCGCTTTATATGAAGTGCTGAAGAAGCAAGTAGGATCATAAAGTGGCTTCATTCATCTGAGAAAACTGGTGTGCGCACAATTCTGCCACAGATGATTGGAAATCTTTGTTTTATAATCTAAATCCTTGTTAATGAATATCAAGCAATATTGGAAAGAGTAAAGCTGACCTTAAACATAATATATACGTTTCCTCCCACTCTCTGTCAAGCAATTAAACTATTTGATGAATATATATATTTTTTTTAATTGCCCCCAGTGGTCTTCTAATTATATTTTTGCCATTTTAGCCCAAAAATATTTTTTAAATCTGTTTTCTAGGACGTAGTTTCTGCAGAGCGGCAGGAGCTCATTAGAAATTTGTCTCCTTTCCTTCTCCTTTGCTAAGATCTGCCCAGTTTGTTTCCATGTACACCTTAAAAACACAATTTTCATCAGAACGGGTCTTTGAGGAACTTTTCAATGTTTGGATCACATGACAAACACCTGGAATCTGCACTTTTAAGGATCTGTGACCCAACCTGCATCTTCGCTTTGTTCTCGATTCCAAATTAGTTCATATTATAATCCTTTCAATCAAAATTAAAATGTTAAAAAAATTCACATACATTTTTTCCAAAGTGTGTATACATGTCACACACACATCACCACACGCATATTTTTTTATTCCATTTGGCATCAATTTATTGGACTTCTGGGAACAAAGAGTGATTAGCACTTTGCAAAAGATATACTGTCATTTTTCTCTGGTTAAAAGACTAAAATCATGTTAGAGGCAGAAGGATTTCATTTGCTTAATACACATAGGCACAACTTTCAAGTCTCTAATAAAGAGGATATAGAAGACTCCATATAATCAAACGTTAATACAAACACTGGACACAGACCTTCTCCTAACATCAGTGGAATGCTGAGGTAAAGCACGTGGACGGGAAAGGTCATTTTGTGAGTCTGTGCACCCAATAGTCAATGTATAGAAGCTTCAACAGGATACCGGGTTTAAATGATCTTATTTACAGCTTAAAAAAAATATGGGATAATACTTTAATCCTCTTGTTTAATCAGAAACAAAAGATTCCAGTTTCCACTTCTGATAACTTTGTGCAGACACAAAATAAAACACGCTAAGCGAGAAAAAGCAACACAAGGTTAACTCAAAATTTTTTTTTTGTTTGTTTTATGACAGTGTTAGAAATGTATTTTAATAAACATGGAATGTATGAGATTCACTTGTCATGAATTTAGAAGAGTGAGATCAGAAATCAAATGGCATCAGAAAGTGACACAGAAAGCTAAAGAATGTAGGGTTTCATCATCTGACGGGGCAGACTGCAGAACGGTGATTAGCTTGATTCCCCTTTAAAAACACATGACTGGAGCCGGAAGCCATTCAGAATGCCTCATACAACCTGTTTCATAGTTCACACACCGTCTCCATCTGTGTGTGCGTCTCCCTTCCTTCATCAGCAGTGGCGGCTACATATGAAACAGCTGACTCGCCAGATGCTGCAGGGGGTTGTGACCTGGATGCTGACGGGTCCTGCGCGGCGAGGCCGAGGCCGGCGGCTCTACCCGCTCTCCTCCTTGGCGGCCTGTTCCAGTGCGCTCTCGGAAGCGGCGGAGCCCTCGAACCTCTGGGAGGCGATGGCGGCCTGGTGGGACATGCTCTTCCTGACGACGTCTCCTTTCCTCCACAGCGTGATCTCCTGCAGATCCACAACAGACGGATTAATGCTCCTGAAAGCCTGCAGGCGGCTGCCCAGGACGACGACGAGTAAATGATAAACATGCACGTTAGCGCTCAATTGGGTTTTGTTTTTACCTGCTGTTTGAAGTAGCGCCTCTCTTCCTCGTCGATCAGAACCAGGTTCAGATAGTAACGCACAGAGAACTTCTTGTTGATGTCTCGCATGGTGGGAGTCAGATCGTAGCCAGCCAGAAATAGTCGAATAGGAATGGACTCCCCTGCAAAAGTTAGAAAAAAAACACAGCTTAGATTTGCTTTGAACTTACCCTACTTTTTGGAGTATAAGTTGCGTTTTTTTTTTTTTTTGGTGTGACTTATGTGATTTAAAAAAAATGAATTAATAGCAACAACCACTAGAGGGCACTGCAGCAGTGTGTATCAGTATTTTCTACTGACAGCAGCGCAGAAAAAGAAGTGTCGCTAAGTCTTATGGTGCATTCACACCTATGTAAATCAATTTAGGCATCGGGACCGGCATGCTTGAAGCAGCGCGTCAACCAATCAGGGACTCAGCTTTGGGCACGTGATGTTTTCCGTGAGTGGATCAAAGGGTGGAAAAAGAGATTCAATATGGCAGCTTGATGCGAGGATTTTCGTCTTGAACTTTCGTCCATTTTGTCAACCCCGCAGGGGCTGCGGGGTTGCTGGACACCGTCTCAGTTATTGGGTCGAAGGTGGGATACACCCTGAACAAGTTGCCAGCCTGTCACAGAGCCCATGGGGGAGGCGCTGCCCAGGAGAACTAGCGAGGTCTACTGTTCAGGCTGCGGGTTCCTGGACAGCGGAGATCTGGTGAAACCAGACAGGCGACATGCTAGCCGGCGCCTCAAGAACTCTCCAAAGCATATGAGCCCAAGCTACTCGCTCAACATCATCCATGTTTTTCCATGATGTGGCAACGAATTAATGCCAGAGAAGCAGCAGGAACAAATTTGAGTGTCCGGTGTGAATGCACCATTACATCGGGCTTGGGGGAATTGTTCGAGAGTTTAGTTGACTTGTTAGCACGTTCTTTATCCCATGGTTCTCTGAATAATTGTTCACCTATTTTGTTAATACATACCCCTGACCGGTGCTCCATCCATGATCTCATATTTGGCGATAGTGTCGTTTTCGTGGTATACGCTCGGGCCGGTGCCTGTCGTTTCACGTTTGATGATGTCAATCTCCATGTGCTTGATCTTGATCCTCACCAGCAGAAAATAGATTTTTCCCACAATTACATCCTTCAGATGGTACCTGTTGGAAAACACAGGACGAAATGAGCAAACTAGGATTCTTCAATATGTAACTTTGTTTGGGAGGGTGGAAAAGAAAATCTACGAACCATCATTAAGATTTCATAAAGTAAGCTTCATTAGGAAACACTCCTTGAATGACTGAACTCTTCAACTGTTTAATTGTTCAATTGTTTATCTGGAACAAAGTTTGAATTATTCTAACAGTTGTTTCAGAACAATTTAGGAGCTCTAGTTTGATTTCTGAGGACTTTCATCCTCAGTCACAAAACTCAAGCTTTGATAACATGAATTGATGAAAAAATTCTCTCCAGAGTTAATCTGTTCTCAACATGTTAAAACTGTAATTTATGAACTAATGATCATAAATTCAGAAGCAACACCAAATCTTTAGGTGTGACAGTTGTGTTGTACTGCATGGCTTGTGGAATAAGGTTCTTTAGACTTCAGAGAAGTGGATCATTTATACACCAACCACTCCATCAGCTGAGCCCACTTTCAAAAGAAAATACACAAAGAAAATGTCAAACTGTCTTTGAGTCAAATAAACTTTGTAAAAACTTGGATACATAAAAACTCAGGTAATTTGACCGTTTTGTGACCCCTGACCATTTAAATTTAATACAGCAGTTTCATCAACCTTTCCTGCTTGTTTTTAACATTCTAAAACTACCTGTTGACAACTAATTATCCAAGAGGAAAAAAAACTAAAATCTGCAGTTTCTTCATGAGACTCACTTGGATTTATTATACTCAAACTCAATGTGGAGACAGTCCTCGATGCCAACTTCCATCTTGATGGAGGAGTTGAGCTCTGGATAAGTGCTCAGGGTGTGGACCACGATGTCCATCTCCTTAGTGATGTCATTTAGTCTTCTTACCACTGTGGCACGAAGAAAATATCTGAAAAACAACACATCTGATTCAGCATACGCACTTACTGAAAGTGACGTGGTTCCAATGTTCCTTTTAGAAGCAGGTTAAAGAATGACTCCTGTAGTCAGTCATCTCGCTGCCCATAAAGTGTGTGAATGATCAAACTTGCCTTAGCTTGACGTTCTGTCCTGTGTAGGACTCGTAGGGTTTCTCAACATGAGTGAACTCGAAGTCGAAGCTCTGCGACTGAGTTATTTCACCGGGTCTGGCAAGATCCTTCACCAGGGACACAAATTCATGATGGTTTCCTCTGTCGTAATACAACTCTGGAAAGAAACAAAGAAAAAGAGGGGTTACATTTAAAGCTCAGCTAAAGACAGTTACACTTAAAACAATAAACTGATTCTCCGTTAAAAATGTGTGCAAATCAAACAATCAAAAAATGTTTTCTTCTTCTGTGATGTTTGGCAATTGTTTGGTTTTATTAAATAGAAAAAAAAGAAAATGTCATAAAAAATCAGTTCTTATGCATTTAGAATTTTTATTTTTTTGTAGCAGAGACAGCTAATCAAAAAAAAGAAAATCAAGTAAAAAATAAAATATGTTGAAAAAAGGAAAACAGAATATTGCACAATGTTCAATTATAAATACATTCATTGTTGCTGTTCACAAAACAAACTGGGACCTCCTGTATAATTTAAAGATCTTGACATATCTGATCTACTGGACTGAGATCTTCCTCACTCATTTTACAAAATAGAAATCCATTAAATCCAAAGTGACTGAAACCTCCCGGTAAGTTGATTACAGTGTTGTTACAGTTTGAATAAGTTATAAGGAAATAAGGAAAAGACAAACATGACAGAAATGGCATCTATAAGGGATTTGATCTGTGGAACTATCTGGTAAAATGAAAGAAATAATCAAAATGTATTTGTTAAAGAAAAATGGTAAATCCATCTCATTTTGTTTTTTTATGTGATGACTTAAAACCAGATGAATACCATCCTGTACCTGCTCATTCCTCATCTGAGTGTCTGCCGTATAGATGGATACGATTTGTAAATTTCATGTCAAAGTCAGCAGAAGTCTCCAACAACAGAAGACAATGTCAGTAAATGTGAAGCTGGTTGCATTTTTAGCTAGGTGAGAACCTCTTTGTCTATGAACAACTCCTTTAACAGCTTGAAGACCATTAAAAAAAGAACAAAATGCAGACAAGTGATTCCCATACAAACACATAAGGATGCAAAAAAATGAAGCTTTGCCTCTGGGATAATCACATGGAAAATGAACAGAGTTGCAGTAGAGAGTGATTAAAAATAACATTTGAATGAATGCTTAGTCTCAGACTACAGACTAGTACTGGTTTATTTTACTGGCAGTTTGAAACAGATGTAGTTCGGGAAGCGATATGAAATTTGGGGTATTGGAATTGATATTGAAACCTTTCAAAAGATACCAAGCTCTATGTGTCACTGAAACACAGTTCTCTTAAAAATCAGACGAAAGCCTCATTCCAAGTTTGCAGAGGAACATTGTTTTTCATTAAATACATGTATGTAGTTTAGGTGCCCTGCAGGCACAGGGTGGGATAAACATGAAAACATGGTTAATGCAAACATTTACTGTATTTCAGACTCAAGTTTCAAGATTTTTTAAAGAAAATCTAAAAATCCAAAACCCCTTTTTGTTATGAACTTTGTTTACAAAGGAAGTTGAAAATAGTTCTTTCATTGATGCACATCAATCAGAGAAGTGGGTCACGACTATGACGAACAGCGAGAAGCTACAGTGATGAGAGGAAGTCCTCATCAACTGCACAAATCAGCAGTGAGTCACAGACCAACAAGAAAAAGCATAAATGTGGAAGTCTTGTGCTCTACATGAATCACAAAAGGACTTATTTCATGTGATTCTGATAGAAAACTATGACATCCATCAACATCATTGTGATTATCCCTCTGATCAAATGACATCTCCTTAACTAGTGGTGTCAGGCTCCTGGTCTGAAGGACCAACATCCTACAGGGTTGTTCAGCCCTACCTGCTGCCCACTACCTGGTTCAGGTGCTTTACTACTAAAACGCTACAATGACAGGGTAGTTGGAAATATGCAAGAAAATGGAACCTGGAATTTGAAACCTGCATCACTACAACAGCAAAAAAGCCAATAAACTTTAACATTGATATAAGATTCTGCTGAAGATAGACACAGCATGTTACTGTGACACACACCGGGATGATGCCAGGAGTCATTTATAGTTTTGCTGGTCCAAGTTCAAAATAAATTTAACAACAACTAGCAACAAATGCTAATTGCTTCTCTTGACAACAAGAAACATGAACCGTTTTAAGATCATTTTAACAGATTTCCTTAAATATTGTTCAAGATTATGAAAATAAATGTGCTTTGTATGGAAACTAATTTGACAAAAATATGAACATACTATTTTAATCAAAGTTTCTATGAACTCAGGTGTTCCAGTCACTTCTAAGGTCACCAGTGTATCTAATGATGCTCCTGACATGCTTCTATAAACATTTGTAAAAGGATGGAGGCATGGAGCGCTCTTAGGAGATCAGTCAATTCAAGTGTGGTTCTATAAGATAATGCTTCTGATCAAAAAGTCACCTCATTAAATCTCCACAATAATTTATGTTTCCGTCAGCGGATGCAGAGGTACATGGTGGTCAGAGATACACAACTTTGATAGGAGTCAATACTCCAGAGTTCTAAGCTTCATGTTTTCCTTCAGACTAGCCCAAAAAAAGTGAGTAGAAAGGTTTATCAAACGGGTTTCAATGCAGCTGCATCCAAACCATATACAACCAAGGACAATACAAAGCTTTGGAAACAGTCAAGGACTCTGAATCTAGACTTTACAGCGGTGGAGATTCATTCTCTGAAATGACAAATAATAATATGTCAACCTGATGAATCTTGGTTTGGCAGCTGCCAGGAGAATGGAACTTGTCTGACAGGATTGTACCAAGCGTGCTGTTGGGGGGTGGGTGTAATGATGTAGGATTGTTTGTCAGTGCTTTCTTCAAATTAAATTTGGGGATGACACCTTCCTGTTCCAACCTCTAATGAATGAGACGTTAGTTTGGAAGAACTTGACTGACCAACACAGAGCCTTGACCTTAACCTGACAAAATGAAATACAGAAGAGACTAAGAGCCAGGCTTTAACACTCAACATAAGCATCCATCCATCCATCCATCCATCCATCTATTTTTTACCACATATCTGGGGATAAATTGCAGGTGCGCCAAAGATGCCCAAACTTTTCTCTCCTCTGCCATTTCCTCTAACTTCTTCGGGGAATTCCCAGGCCGTTCCCAGGCCAGACAAGACAGGTAGTCTCTCTAGCATGTCCTGCCCCCCTCCCAAGGGTATCTTCCCAATGGGAAATGCCTCAAACACTTCCCTAGGGATGCGTCCAGGAGGCATCTGATCTAAATTCCTGAACATGGATGAGCAGTAGTTTTGAGTGACCATGTCTCTTACCCCATCTCTAAGGAAGCCACCCTGGAGAGGAAATTCACTTTGGTTGTTTGTATCCTGGACTTTGTTCTTTTGGTCATGTCCCAAAGCTCATGACCATAGATGAGCGTTTGAAATAAACAAACTAAATTTCCCAGCTGCCTTTTCACTATAATCAGACAATGAAACAAACACATGACGGCGGATGTCACTTCGGTCCACCAACCAATCTCACACTCCAAGCTTCCCTCACTCATGAACAAGATGCTATGATGTTTACACTCCTCTATCTGGGGCAAAAGCTTTTCACCCACTCTGAGAGGGCAATCTACTCCCAACCATAGACTCAGACTTGGTGGGGCTTACCCTCATCCCAGTCATTTCACACTCTCCTAAGAACCACCCCAAACACTTTGCAAAAAATTGAGATGAAATCCAGTGGTGATCAAACCAGACCTTCCTTTGGCCCCCTGGCTGGGCCTAAAACATCAATGTCTGACCACACAAATATGCTGCTGAAGAATAGTCCAACATTCCAAAAAACTCAGGCCTAAACCTTTCAAAAGCATTCCAAAAATAATTTAATCTTTTGTTGTAAGAGTGAGTTGACACCATGTCAAACACAGTGTGCATTTCAAATAGTAAATCACCTTGAAGTCCCACTCCATCTGTATTTTTTTCTGTTGTAAAATCGTTCTCAGTGGTCTTCTAATTATGATTATGCAGTGTAGCCAAAATCAAAAAACCTGTCATTTTGTAAAGACATATTTTCTGCAGAGCAACAGAATCTCTTTCAAAATTCTCATCCGTGTTGTGGGCGGGACTGTTTGTGTGGAAGTTAGCTTCAATAATTTCCTCATCAGCCCTTTGTTTACATTCTCTCCCACTAGTTTATAGCACCTCTGGCCCAAGCTAA
>NC_050524.1:12955745-13015048 GCF_002922805.2 Oryzias melastigma | reverse complement strand
AGCTTGGGCTTGTGAGGTGCTATAAGCTAATGGGAGAGAGTGTAAACAAAGGACTGATGGGAAATTTATGCAACTTCATTGCCATCGGTCCTGCCAACAACTCATAAGTTAATCTGATGAACTTCTGTCAAGTTTTAGAAAAAATATATATAAGAAAAAGAAACAGGCATTTGAATTTTGTAATTTTGTTAAAAGGACCACTGAGAATGATTTTACAACAGAAAAAAGATATGGCTGATGTTTTCCAACCAGCACAAAAAGTGACCAAAATTTATGTTGGTTACAATACGTGGAGCCAAGATGCACTCTGCTGCATTGCCTGCACATTTTTTAAGTGTTTCCAAGGCTGGATTATGCTGTTGGCCGTACGTATTTAAAATAAAACCTTGAGTTTAGTCCCATTATTCCCATGTCATGCACCTGTGTGCGTGAAATGTGTTCTCTGCATTTGAGGAGCGGTGAGTTGCAGAAACAGCTGCACTGAAGAACCATTTGATGGTTTAACCATAACCCTGACCTAAACCTTTCCTCTGGGTCCATGTGGCTACGAAAAAAGTTCAGCACTGGCCGCACGTATTTTGAAAACTACATACGAATGGTCACTTTTAAAAAATATAGTTGCAGTGGGACTTCATCTGCCAGTGGATGCATCAGAATGGAGCGGAGCAGAGAGCATGCAGCTATGTCACAATGTCACAGCTACAGGCTTTTCCCATCTACTCCAGATTCACAAGAACCTGAATAAAGAAATAATAAGACGTGCAATTTTAAGTTTAATTGTCTTTATGTGAATTAGCTGCGAAAATAGCTGTTTTTTAACAGCTATTTTCGGAGTGAATCTTTAAATTCGTACAAGAGATGCATTTTTAGGCCGTGAAATGTACCTAAGTAGCAGTCCTTAATTTTAATCTAATGGCAACAAATTAAAACAAAGGGTTTGAACTTCATAGAGTAGATTGTGTTAGTTAAACCCTCTTGCTTATTAAAGATAACTCAGTTCTCTGTTTTTTTAAGTGCTACAACATTTAAAATGAAATAGATATGCACTACAAAAACATGAGGAAGCCCAGTTTTTGTTAAACACTGCAGAGGAACTTAGGCATATTTCACATTTTTAAACCAATTTCCTTTTGCCTTCCAATCTATCCTTCCTACATATCTTTGGCTAATAAACGAGAACAGCTGTCACGTTACCCTCCTCGAGCAAGACACTTCCATAACTCGATGACTTTAACCAAGTTTTCCACTTATAACGTTTGATCATCTCCCTTCAGTGGGGGTTGAACACGTGTCTGTGCTGTATGTGCATCTACTCACCTATTTGGCCGACGAATTCGATTTTGATGCCGTAGTGCTCCAACCTCTTTCCGGGGTTCTTCAGCGTGACATTCACCTTTCCACTGACGGTCTCGCCATCGTAGAAAAGAAAGTACTTGTCTTTCTTCCCATCCTCCGTTTTGTGTTCCACCTTCTTCCTCGTTTCGGCGTCATTCAGGACCACGTCGATTTCTGCACTTTGTCCAAAACTAAAGAAACTCATTATGACGCCGTTTCTACACGAACTCTTATCGCATGAAAGTTGTCCTTGTCGAAACCCCTCTCCAACTTAATCAAGTGAAAGTGAAGAGCCCTAAAATGCCTCAAACTATCATCAGATAAAGGCCTGCCAGGGTGTGCGAGGCCAGTTCCTCTTAGAAACGAAAATATTAATAACAAGTTTGACAAATAAAAAAGGGATATAATCACCGGGAAGAACTCCTTCGGTTACATGCCCTCACTCAGGAAAAACTAGAAAAACGACGGCGAAACGAAAAGGCTCATTCGTGCAGCAGAAAAATTAGCCGTTTCCTTTATTTTGTTTTCCCTTTTTTAACTCACGGTTAAACTGTCCGAAATAAAAAGTGATTGAAAAAAAATTAATCTACGGCGAACGAAATTTATATCACATGTTTGTGCTCAAACGGAGAAGATAGAAAATGTTGTCAAAAGACCCAACTGTAGCGTTAGCTTGCGCTATCTGTGTCGGCTAAAGTACTTCCGGGTGACGTCTTTTCAAAATATGACCGGAAGTTGGAATTTGTTCACTGTTAATAAACTAAAAGAAATACATTTAAAATCAGCAAATACTGTAAATGGAAAAAGTTCTGTGATTATAATTAGATTAAATTTGATCAAAGTTACCAAAAACGTTTAGGCCTCAAACCTAATGCCACAAACCAACACATTTTATTAAGGAAACATTGGTTCGGGCATGCCATTATCCCATGAAGCTGTTTGCTTTTTACACGAGAAATGCCAAACAGTAGAGAAATCCTCGACAGTATTTAATGTTAGTATCTCTATTTTTATAGACAAAATTTTGAACTTAGATTTTTTTACTTAGAAAATGACACAGTACTGTGCTTTGTAATTCTTTTGCTGTGTCAGGTCACAGAACAAATATTGATTCAAAATCCTAAACTGTAGGCAACTATAACCTCCTAAAAATACAAAACTGGAACAAAGACCAAACAGCAGATATCTGAATTAAAATGCATTGATTAAAAAAACCCCAAATAATACAATTAAGTTAAAAAAATATATATATATATATATATATATATATATATACAAGAGTTTTATAGCTTTATTACTTTCCAATTTTTGAAGGGATTTACAAAAAAGCCAAGAGAGATTGTTTAAAATATGGAACTTAGTTAAAAAAATATCATTTATTATAATTTTTTTAATCCTAAAATGATAAAATTGTTAATTTAAAATTGAATGTTTATCTTTGTGTGCAAATATAAACCTAAATTGAATGTTATTATAAGTCAGACAGGATTTGGGGTGCAATTGTTGGTAAACTCTAATTTCTTCAGTCCAAAATCTCTACAATAGTCCACCAGAATGTTCTAGAGGACATCATGGTTCCCTCTGCTGAGGATCTGGATGGCTATGCAGATTTAATCTTCCCACAGTACCTGGCTCATGCACATACTATTAAAGTTTTGAAAATGAGTTGAGTATATAATTTTGAAAATACCTGTACTTTATTTTGATTGATGTGATCATAATCTTTATCTTTTTTCTAAAACTGAGAAGTAAATAGTGATTTTTCCACAATATTCTAATTTTCTGAAATCCTGCTTTTGTGGATTTTATTAACAGAACCCAAATTTATATAAAAAATCAGAAAACCAATAAAACAGCAGGCTCTGAATCTATATTCTATTAAATTAGAATTGTTTGAATGCAGTTATTGAGAAAAAAATACACTTTTCCATGATGTTTTAATCTTTTGGAAACAGTCTGTATTTTTATTTTTCTATTAGGTCACTATTTTTATTCTAAAAAGGCTCCATGTAATTTAAATGTTAAAATTGTGTTATCTATATATACAATGTGCATATTTCTTTGCATTTTTAAATAGTGAACCTACTCCTTTTTTACATTTATGTTTTGGTTTTTTTTTTTCTAAGTGTAAAGCTCAATCGTGTGAATGTACATCAGAATGCATTAGCTGTTTGTCAACTTTTTTTCTTGGAAATAAATTTCCACTCATAAAACATACTAACACATTAAATTTTACAATCCACACAGACAACAACACTCTTTTGTCAATTAGAGTTCAAATATATTTAATAGAAACAAACTAACAAGAAGGTATAACTTTATTATCAAATGAACAGCAGACATTTTCCAACAGTTCCTGAGTTAATACACAAAATAACGCAAATCTCAGAAAAAAAACAAAAAAAAAACAGTTGTTATAGACAGATTTAACACTCAGAAAACACTCAACACTAAATACAGTGAACGCACTTCAAACAAACAGGTTATTGCATTATTTACATGAGTACAGAGTTCAATGCATTAAAGGATTAGAAAAATGCATTTGTTTGCTGGACATAGAGTACTGACTCAAAACTGGGCAATATGTCCAATACCGACAAATAAAAATCTTAAAGCACCAAAGGTCACTTATACACAGAAACAACACTCCAAAAAGTAACACTTCACCACCTTCCAAGTAAATACTTTGCAGCATAGTAAGGTATATTATATTCAAACTTTTTTGTTTATTCTGTATTTGTGTGTAGTTATTATATGCTTATAAATTTCAAGGCTGGTATTTGTGCCTTCATGAGTGTGATCTGACCATCCCTTTTTTTGCCTTTTCTATCTACATTATGTACAAAGACAAGTCTGGACAAATTTGTGCGAGAAACAATTCAAAACATGTATATTTGATGACATTACAATGTCAGACACTTTTCTGAAACCGTAAAAAATGTAAAAGTTATCAAAAAGGGATTTGTCTAAAAATGGTGCAGGAATGTACCTTACAGTAACCAGTGACAAAAGACCAAACATTGAACTGAACAGCTTCAAAACTCTGTTATTGTAAGATACAACTGTGTTGAGAAACGGTTTGGGAAAAAAAAAAAGTTTAAATTGCAAATGTTCAAAAGGAAACAATTAAATACAACACATTACAATAATCAGTTGGATTCCAATGAACAGAAATGTGCTGCCACATATTGAATTAATAATAACTTTGGCAAGTCAGCTGATCTGGTTGTGATGTGCATTGGAAAAAAATGTGCCATTTTGAACCTGTATCAACTGGATCCTTTATGCTTTACGGTTTTCCTGAACTGTTTTTGTCAGCTGTCAAATGATGAATGAAGACTTGTGGCGGAAATGACCCTGTAATAGACACAAGGAAGAAATTTGTTTTAAAAAAATAAAGATTTTATGAATGAGAACAAATAAATCATTTCTTTGCACATTTTGTTTACCTCATCTGGATCACCGTATTCAACACCGTTATTCTGTGTCGGCCAGTTATAGCTAAAAAGAAAAATAAAAGAATATAAGCACAAAAATCTTTACATGGCAACAAATATTTTATAATGTTTTTCCTATTTTTTTATATGGGACTCACTGGTTTTCATTGTGGCCTTTAAACTGTAGGCACATGCGTCTTATGGAGCAGAGGAAAGCCACCAGAATGATGACCACAGACACTCCACCAAGACACTTGAGGGCAATTCCAAGGATGTCTACGTCATCTGCAAAGAAAAAAAGAGGATTGCTTAACAGCATAGTAAAATAGAATACGTGCTTTTTGTCTTTAAGTTATATGCCATGCAATGTGACAAATCAATAAGACTTGAAATGCCTTTTACAGCTTGATATTTTCTGAAAACAAGAAACAAATAATATGCCAAAGTGGAGAGCCTTTTGCTAAATCAGTGGGAAATCAGAGCAATTTTTGCAGTACAAGTGTAGAAAAAAAAACAGATTTTTAAGTAGTAAAACATTTTTTTGGTACACTACATATATTATTTTTTTACAATTAAAGTAATTTGTCATACAAAAAAAGGCCAGACACGTTTTTCACAAATAAAAATACATATTTATCATAACATAAAATGTTTTTTTACATTGAAATTTATTTTACAGATTTTTCAAATGCTTCAAATATTTTATTATACCTGTTATACAACAGTGTGACATAAACCTGTACATTAAGCGGTTTAAAATGAAAATAATAGTTTGATTTTGTTTTACAATTTATATCTATGGAAATTAGTATTTTAGTTCAGACATTCTATTTTGATTTTTTTTTTTTTCATTTTCTTCTAATTTTAACCTTATGCTGCTTTTCTGTGCAGAAATCATTCAGTTTGAAAATTCAGGATGATGAATTCTACTACCACAAGGCGGATAAAGCGAAACAAAAGAGTCCGACTTTGTGGTCACAGTAACTGCAGAACTTGTTTGTAACACACTGCCATGTTAAAGACGTTAGCAACGTTAGCTTATTCACAATACTTGTAACTCCCATCTTTGTTTACAGCACTTAAAAACTAGAGGAACTGCTGGAACAAAAGTTGCTGTAAGAATGTACGCTCAATCCCAACTTTGTTTGTAATAAGTAAAAAAAAAAAAAAAAAAACAGTTAAACAATGATACACTTTTGCCACATTAGCATTTTTATAATATATATATATATATATATATATATATAGATTTTTAAGTAAAGCCTTTAAGTGCGCCTTCTAGTGTCAAACATATGGTAATGCATTCAAATACTTTTTTTAAAAGTTTTACAAGAGGTTGAAAGTGTTCAGGTAAAGGGCCTGACATACTGCAGATTTAGCAAAAGACACATTTGAGATTGTGAAACGTAAATTCCAATTAGTAGCCATGTACCTAGGTGTGTGAAAATGTGTTCTTCACATTTGACACATCCCCTGGTACGGCGGTGAGATGCAGACACAGTTGGTAGCTATATCTCCCCAATCCAACCCCTTAATGCTGAGAATCAAGCAGGAAGGACTTGAGACCCATTTTTAGTCTTTGGTGTGACTTGACCATAGATTTGAACTCCCAACCTGCAAGTATCAGGGTGGACGCTCTACCACATGGCCACTGAGCTAGTTGTGATCTCATTCCTCAAATCTGAGTTCCAGCAAACTTTCCCTCCGTCTGGAGTTTTCTGTCTCTTACCAGTGGGACGTTCTTGGCCCTCAAGTCTCACCAACATGACCCCTCTTAAATGCACTCCTGACCCCTGTGACACATTGTGACAGCCTGTCCATGGTGTCTATTTCAATCCAAACTCAGACCCTCAGCAAAAAAAATCTGTCTACAATGTGATAGACAGAACCCAGATGGATGCAGTGAAATTGTTGACACTTTTTATTCATTTTTTTCATTCTTTTTCATTTCTCCATTTCACAGGATTTGTAAAACGTTGCTCATGAGCTCAAGGCAACTTACAGACTTCCATCACTTGTGTGGGACACTGTGCATGACCCGCGTCATTCTTTGCCTGGCAGTAGTATTCGCCTGCGTCTTCCTTTCTCACTCGTCGAAATTTCTGGGAAGACATTCAGGAAATATTTGAGGGCAATGTCACTGACTGGACCGTCAACCAAACGCTGCTGGAGATCTGGCTCTGGGATGACTTTGTAAACACAGACTGTTTTCAGACAACTCTTAGAATTGACATTTTGAATTTATTTGGATGTTTTTAAAATACTCGTCTTTGTGTGGAACTGGAATGCACGTATATACTGCTATTGCACTCTGTGTGGTCGACCCTCCTCAGCAGCTATTTTTACATACAGGGATTAATTCTGCAATTAGTCATTCCACTGCAAAGTAGGGCTGGGAATCACTGGGTACCTCACGATACGATACGATACGCGATACATGGCTCACGATATCGATAATATCGCGATACTGCAATAATTGGTAAAAACCCTCTCTAATAACTACCATTATATAGAACATGTTTTTGGGGGGAAATATATCCCCATTTATCTTTTTTTTTACCTTAAACACAATCATACTAAACAATTTTTCTTATTTTGTGCAACAAATTATAGACACTTTTGTGCAACATTGTTGAAATCAGTAATACTATGTCTTTGACAAACATTGACAACAACTGAATTGGAATTATCTGTCAGATTCTATGTTAACAATAGTAAACATGATCAGCAGTGACACTACTTAGTGCAGAATTGTTGTAAACAGAACAAATATTAAATAAGTCAAGTAGTGACAGCTATCTACCTCCAAAAGAACGTCACACCAAAGGATGATCAATATAATGTTTTACAGCCTCTCTCAAAATTGACCTAATTTTTCGTGCACTTTTCTCTCACTTGAAAAGGGCTGAGCATCCAAAAATGAAGGCTGATTTACTCAGACTGTTACTTGAGATTATTTTTCCAATTTTTATCATTTTTCCATTTGGTCAGTCAGCAGTCAATAGGTAAAATCCTTAAAACACACATAATAATGGCAATAAATATAATTTTAAGTGCTTCAATTAATTAGCATTCTCCCTAATTTTACAGTGAATTCATGTACTTTAGTTTAATTACATTTAAATTTAAGTTCATACATCAAATCCTGCTTTTTTATTTAAGAATTACTTTAAAATTAACATTAGCAACAAATGATTACATTGTTTGAAAACGTCACATTATAAATTTATCAAAGTTACACCGTACAGCAGCAGGTTAAACATTGAAGTGCATGAAAGCGAAAATTCCGACGCTCCTTGAAGCGTACACAGACAACTGCGAAGCACGCACTCAGTTCCCACAGTAAACAGGAAGTAAGTGATCGCTGACATTCTAGCGCTCAGACAAAGTCACTTCTTACCGGCTGGATCTCCTACAGATGGATGATAAATGCTGACAGGTAGGCATGCTTCACACACGCGCTACAGAGCCTGTTATCTCACTGGTGCTTCTCCCGAATGAGCGCGTGCATCGCTATTAAAAGTCCGACGCAGCGTGCGCCCATAGTTCCGACGCGTGACTCAGACGCTCAGTGCTACAGCCTCTTTAAATGACAATATAATATCGATACTTGGTGAGAACCCATCGAGAATCGATCGCAGGACTAAATATCGCGATATATCTCAATATCGATATTTTGGCACACCCCTACTGCAAAGGCTTTTTCAGATTAAGCTGTTTACATTACATAACATGAAACTGTCTTTCAAACACCTAAAGAAACAGACAAATATTAATTTCTAAAAACTGAAAGATAGTTGTTTTGTTTAAATGTTGTGGTGATCTGCATCTCTCACCAGGCTACCAGTGTCTGGATTGATGCTGTAGGAGAAATTGACAAATCTGGGGCTGTTTTTGGGATCCTGAGGAAGTTCTTCGTTGTTGTGGAACCAGCGGTACTGAGGAGCAGGGAAGCCTTCGTTCTCCAGACACCGCAGCTCCGTTGATGTTCCTACTGTCACGGCCTCCGGCACGCTGCACCGCGGCACGACAGGTTTCACTGGACAGAGGCAAGAAGTCATGTCAGTCCAAACGATGTTTATTATGGTTAATACTACAACCAAGGCACTAAAGAGGCAGCAACAGATGCGTAAAATTCACTGTCCATTTAACTCATCCTGTGGTGCTTCACTTTGGACAAATACTGACAGAAAGGTTGTGGACGCATTCTCACTTTCCTTCAGAAAGTTGAATAAGACGATTACAGACATAACAGAAAGGACATGGATCATCAGCGCTAACCTACTCTGACGGCTGGTGGCTGTGCGTGAAGGAACTGGAAAGATTTCACATTTGCTGTCAGCAAAAGGCTATGAGTCAGTGTCAGTTAACGGAGTGAGTCTGGGGTCTGTTTATGCCACTTGCTGCAAACACTGCTGGCACCAGCTCTTGTGGGTTTCTCTGAGAGCCGGCCAGAGTCTGCTGCGGTCGGTCTGTGGTGGCAGACAGAGCGCTGCCATCAGGAGATAAAGCTAAAGTCTGTAATGAAGCAAACGGAAGTGTGTTTTTTAATGCCGTGACCCAAGACTTCCCCCTCCAGCAGGCACTGACTACTCCCCTCTTTTCAAAGACAAACTATGTTGTTTTTATTTGTTTGTTTTCTTTAAAGCAATAACCTTCAGACATCTTTCCCCTTTATGTCTGGCTGGTAAAAATAGAAAATATTCTGTCTGCAATGTGTTGTTGCTGGTTTCTCTCCCAGCAGCCCCATTAGCTAAGCCTGCAAGGGACTCCCAAGGCAAAATCTGGTCGCTTAGCAACCGCGCAGACACAGCAGCTGAATGCGGTTTCAGGTTTTAGACATAAAGTGGTATTGATCATCCCATTTAATCATTGATATGAAAGTGGTGGAAAGTCCAACAAGTCAATTTTTTTTTCTAAAATTGCCTGCATGAAAAAAACACTATAAAGGCATTAAAATTAGGTTCTTCATAAAGACTCACTTCAATGAAAATCATGTTTTTGGTGATTTTAACATGTTCTTGTAGCATTTTTCTCATGATAGAGGATGTGTATAACATAATTTAAGGTTAAAACTGCATTTCTGAGTATTTCTTTATTCAAATCCCAATAGATCAAGATTGTGGTTTATAAAAGCTCAGGTTTGTGAAGCAGCAAAGTCTCCTTTCTCCCCAACAATTCCATTAACGTCTTTCATTTTTCTCATCTGAGCTGGCATCCGCCTCAAAACTGTATGGCTAGACTGCTCTGGATATTGCTCGCCATTTTTTTTTTTTTTTTTGCTACGCTAATGTTAGCTTGGGCTTGTGAGGTGCTATAAGCTAGCAAGAGAGAGTGTAAATAAACAAAAACATTACATTAAATTACATTTACATTATTTTACAAATGAAAAATTGAGTTTGAGGGCGCCTATGTCATGCCAAATCAACGTTTTGAGCTTTTAAGTTTATTATAATGTTCATTCCTCACTATAAATAAGTGCAAAGCGATATTTTGATCCATTCATGCATTTCTGAATATTCTTCTAAAAACCTATGCTCTCAGCACCAGCTTATTTTAAAAAGTAAAGGTTTCATTCGAATCAACATGAAAATGTTTTTTTAAGACATTTAGGTTGTGTGATTTTGATTAAAAACATCATAATTATAATTAAAACACGTTTTTAATAAAAAAATGTCCTAGGTTGAAAAACATGGTATAGGAGCTTTAAAGTTAAGTGACAAGAACCTAGAAGGAAACAAGTTTCAGTCATTCATAAGAACATGCTGTGAATGTACATTTCCCACCTCTAACTGCAAGACTAATAAGTATCTCATCAAAGTCCCTTTGATCGTTGATGGCTGCCACCTCGCAGCGGTACTCGGCAGTGTCTGATCGAGTGGTGTTGAAGATCAGAATGTTGGCTGGCTCTCTGAGTTGAGCTCTATTCTCCAAGTCCCCTATTAAAGAGAGAGGAAGAGAGAAAAGCACTTCACAATTGCTCATTCTAACCCACAGCTTGACTTCACAGTTCAAAAACACGCTTCAGTGCCAACCTCTTTAAAGCTACCATTCATTCAGCAGCTATTTTCTGCTCAGAGACATTGCTTTGATATGTCGTGCTGCTCTGGCTGATGGCTTTTTTTCATAAAGAGACTTTTCAAGAGGCTTACCTGCTATCTTGTTTTGAAAGTACACATAACTCGGGATGCCGTCTTTAATCTTTTTCCATTCAATCCTTGGGTTGTTTGTGGAAATGGACTCTATCAAACAGGTTAATTCGATGGCTGCGGAGGCAGCAGCGTGCGTGACAGAAAGAGAAAAGCGAGTCAAAACCAGGAAAAACAAAAGCTACTTTGGAAAAGCAGTTAGGGAGATTGCCTTGCAACTCACGCTCAAACTCATTCGCCCAAACAATCTTGTCCGTGGTTCGGAGGATTACTCCGAGGGCTGATGGAATGTGGCCTGCAGACAAGGGGAAAAAAAATTCGGCACACTAAACGCTGAGTAACCCCGATAATACACATTTTCATCAACGGACATTATCAAACCGGCATGTTGCCTAACAGCCGCTGAATTAGACTGATAAATAAGCGGAGCCTAAAGGAGCCTGGGGATCAGATTTAGTGTGAAAATCTCTTGTTAATTACTTCCAGTCCTATTTAAAGAAAACTATGCTTGAGGCGAAAACTCCTAAATTCTACAGTTTAATGAACACATGGACCACACAGAACAGGCGTCGGAGATTAAACTCCTGTTAGAAGAATTCTGTTTCATTTTTAATTTGACTCCTCTGTGAGGGTTAATTAGATAATTATCAGGATGTGGGTGAATGGTATCTTTTATTCTGAAAAGATTAATGTAGACGTCGCTGAACATCAATGCGTAAAAATTGATCCCTTGTTTTTATTGATTTGGCCTCAGTCTCTACTTGCTCTCTACTGCAGCAAAAAAGAAGAGTTGTAGCTTTTTAAAAAAAAATATAAGATTTTTTGAGTGAACGCAGCAGTATGGGGGGGTCACATTTTAAAATATGATTCAAGTATTTCTGCTTAAAACTGCAAAAGGGACCAAATCTGAGAAGCTTTTCTGCCTTCTGTCAGAATTTTTGCAGCACATGTAAATTAAATACAATCATAAATAAAATATAAAAACTTGACTTGTGCCTAAAATGCATCTGTTAGAAAGTAAGTGTCTGCAACCTGAAGCTCTGGAACCACACGCGTCTCCTTTATCCCTCCGCTTTAGCTCTTTGGCTTTGAAGAAAAAGGCAAATAATTTAAATTAATAATAGGTCTGTCATTTGGTCAATTTAGTTTTATAATTTATATTGTGTTCAGATTTTTATATTTCTGATAACTGAGCAAAATGCTAGTGTAAGGCTCAATCTACCGGAAGAGGGATTTTTTCAAATAATACATTTAAAGCACATTATCATCTAGTGCACAATAATGTATAGCTGCTGTTCTTTTGTGTATAAAACTGCATTTCATGTATTAAGTTATACCAAATGCCATGTCTGACTTGATTTTTTTGGCTAATTCAAGCTTCTCTGCTCCAGGAGAAACATCTTATTTGACACAGGCTGTATTTTATTTTGAAAGGAAGCTATATGTGCTGCTATAAGTTAAAACTGATTTAGACAATATAGAAAACTGTTATACTTAGGCCTGTACAATGCATAGCAAATTTATCATCACAATATCAGCCTGTTCAATACACGTATCCAAAAAGACGTCTTAAATTGCAATAAATGGTTACCTTAAATGTGTACTCATGTAAAAACAATTTTATGGCAGCTTAATGTATTTAACAAATTAAATAGAGCTCTCTTTGCATATGACCAATCGGATTTACCTATTTTATGTTAGATAGTCGCCTCCTATGTAGATGTGTGTCATTTGGAGTATAATTTAAATTCTGTTGAATTTATTTAAATAAAATTGCTGCAGTGAAATGAAAATTATGTATTAGTTGTTTTACCACATGTATTGCAAGTCATATTGTCAATGCAAAATTGGTCACTAATATCACAAGTGTTTCTAATATCGTGCAGCCACAGTTATAATTCAGTTATTGTAAATATTTAAAAGCTATATTTTAAAATAAATGGCTCAATGGCATCAAAAACATTAATAAAGTGATTTTTTTCTAAACATTAAGATGGGACTTGGTGGCTCTATTAAGTTTTGGTCTGTAAAGAAAATGGTCCAAATGCTTTTTTAGGGTTAAGGGTAGCAGACCTCTGACTAATATGTTTATTTTTTCTATTTTTTTAAATTAGTGATGTATTCACACAAAAGCCTGAAGTCATCAAAAGGAGTAAAAGTATGTTTTTAACTGCAATTCCACTTTTAAATCCACACACTAAAAACTTGTCAATCATTTTTTCCCCTTGCTAGGACAAAAGGAAGAACTCTAATGTAAAGTTTGTAGTGAACTTTATAGAATCAATTAAAGACCCACGCCGATCATCTTTTGATCTATTTTCAAAGTGTTCCCAGTCTTTTCATTATGCTGTTTTAAGGGCAAATCAAAAAAATGTTTTGTTTTATTGAACGTATTATCTGCAGAGCAGTAGTAGTTCATTGGAAATGTGAGTTGTTGGCGGGACTGTTGATGCAGAGTAAGCCTGCCCTCATTTCCCATCATCTGTTCACACTCTCTCCTCTAGCTTATAGTCCTAGTGGTGAGCAATATTGGAGCAATCCAACCTTACGGTTTTAAGCCAGATACCATTTCAGACCAGACAAACAAAAACGTTAATGGATCTATTTGTCCATAAATGGATGCAGCAGATTGGAGCGGACCAGGAAGCTTTGTGGCCCGCGGACTGTAGCTTCTACGACACAGCTACAAGTTTTTTCAAACAGCCATCTTTCGTTTGCCTTTGATTCACAACGTTTTGAAGAAAGAGATACACAGAAATTCGGTTTTAGGCTTAATTTTCTTCATATATGTACTTCATTATCAGAAAGATGCCACAAGAAAATGTTAAAATACAAAAAACAGGATTTTCATTGGAGTGAATATTTAAATATCTTGAAAGTTTCTAAATTCAAGTAAAAAAAATGTGTCTTAATTTAGAAACATGAAGAGAGCACCATCTAGATTTGTGATAATTAATGTGGCAGTTTTAGGCTCAGTGATTCATTTAGAAACAGATCGATGCAGAAAATCAAGGGAAAATTCTCAACGTTTGGGAAGAGGAGTACACCATCACCACCACTAAAACAACAACAACAAAAATATGAAAATGACCATTTACTGTCTGTTTAAAGCATAAAAGCATAAATAACCATTATTCTGCCTTCTTCTGGTACCCTGCACTTAACCTTTTTTGTCTAAGCTGCTTCCAAATCCGCTAATTGTTGGGTAGACATGCAAATAATTGCACCCACGCTGAGTAATGAAGGCATTCTTGCTTCCAGTAGAGGCAGAACAAAGGGTTTCAAATGAGGGCAGAATTAAGACAATAGCAATCAACCGAGTTATTCCTGAATACAACAAGACATCAGTGTTAGCCTGGGGGCATTCTAGACACTGTGGTACTTATTTAGAGTAACCTAGTTATCAGATCAGTGACCCTGAGATGCGCGGCACAATATGACAAGAGGAGTCTGCAGAATTCTAAGCGATGCTCAGCTGGAAAATTACGAAAGCACGGGTCCGGCCAAAGTCGTGTTAGAGGATGGCTGAGGATACTTGATGAGATTTGACTCCCAGGTCTCAGCTTCCGCCTCTGCTGCTGACTTTCCCACCCTGTACATCAAGATCTATTTTTACCACAGCTGTGACTGGACATCCTGTGAGAGATGAGAAGCCCCTCGTCCGTCAGCGTACGCAGGGACTGTCGCTGCTCCTCACACGGCTTTCTCCTGACACCACGGGGCACAATCCGTTTTGGAAACGCCATCAGAGCTCCAGACTGCCGACCCATGACGACACATCATCGGCTCCAACGACCGAGAAGCCAGCGATCAAAGGTTGTGCGGACCGCCACGCGCCTGAATGTCAGATGTCGCTCTAAAGTTCACGGAAAACACGTCCAGATTTGTCAGGACAACATCTGGTTTGATAAGTACTCGAGCAAAAGGTCACCGCCCACACATGCCTCCAAAAAAAGTTTTAATTTTTAATTCTGGTGCTTTTATCTAAAGCGACTTATGATATCAGGGAGGGAACATGGGGTTAAGTGTCTCCCCGAGGACTTTCCAGGGGGAAAGTTATGAATCGATTAGCGAGCGATCGCTCCATCTCCTGAGATACAGCATGTTCTGCTCTAATGTAGGTTATACAGCTCTCTGGGTTAAAAGGTTAGCATAAATCTACAATACTTTTACTGATTGCAAAAGATGAATTAATTAGAGGTGCTCCTCATCTGCTCCCAAACATATAAAAATATAGGCCGTGGGAAAGGCTGGCAATTATGGAGACAATATGTAACTAATTACCAATGCAGGCTTAGACGAAAACCATTTAGACAACAATCCGCTGTCCCTAAACGACTACGATAAAGAGCAGGCAGTAATTCTGATTTATGGAAATAATCGCAAAGCTCATAGAAAAACAAGCAGCCTCAGTTTAATCTCCCCTCCCTTATTGTAATGCACAGGGAAAATAAGTCTATAGCCTGTTCTAAAAGATACCCGCTTCTAAATAGCCAAATTCTACAATCCTCTTATGTTCTGGCTATGAAAACAACCCGCCGTCCCCAACCTCTGCGACAAAAGTTGCAGTGCATCTATAAAAAGCTTATTCCCAGACATTCCAGTGCAGCTGCTGCAAATATGCTGAAGGCATGGCAATGGAGCAAGCATCACTGGGATTCGCAGCACACTGGAGGGACTGGAGTGAATGCTTTCAGTACATTAGAGCATCTTATCATTTGCACTTGAGGGACATATAAGAAAGAGACACATCTAATGTTATTTTCTCCTGCAGCTTTTCTTTTGCTTTTGCTTTCCTCCAATCCCCAGAGGCTACAAATATGACACGGGTCAAGAAAACATCATGGAATAAGCCAAGAGCTATTAAAATGTGGCTCCATTATGTTTCACCTCTCTAGATTCAATGTCCTAACAGGGAACGGAAAGCAAAGACTAAACATACGTGACTTTAAACACGCCAGCTTTTATTTTGGAGAATGGGAATAAAACATAAACATTGTTAGTTTTTGATTTTGTCCCGTTTCTTTTTTCTACTTAGCAAATTGAGTTTAGGATTAAATGTCAACATGAAACTTTTAAAGATTTTATTTTATTTTTAAATCTTAACTAAAAGATGCAAAGAATCAACCGACGTCCCCTTTTCTCTAACCCCTCGTGCTTGTTCATTTTCATTAGTGGAAAATGTCAGTAATCTCATCAAAAATTCAAATCAAACTAAGTGGCATTAGTTAAAAGGCTCAAGCAATTTCAATTAGGTGAAGGAGCAGAACTGACTGTTCTGAGATCAGAGAGGAAGAACAGGCCTTTTGTTGTTTTAAGCCTGCAGAAAAAAGGAAGATTTGGATGTGATCATCATAAGTTCATTAGTTTTATGTCATAAACAATAAAAGTGCTTCAGAATTCTTCGTTCTAATTCATGTTTTAACAAAAAACATCAAGTGTTGGATCATAGATCCCTCCCTGATTTTTTTAAGTTTTACAATTTTATTCAAGGATAAACTAAGTGCAAAATTTGTATTTTCTGAAAGTACAATATATATATTCCTTCTGACTCTTCAACCCAGACATGTAAATTCATTACATTTTTATACCCATGCTGCTTTTATGATTCAGGTTATATAGAATTTGAAACTCTTGTAAATAATACAACTTTTACAATATTTTCAAGCAAATTTACACCACCTTATCGCATTGTTAAAGTCCCAGTCTTCTGATCCATTTTAAACACATTTCTAGAGGTCTTTTAATTATGATTATGCCATTTTTAGCCTAAATCAAAAATTCTGTGTTGTTTTCAAGGACATAATTTCTGCAGAACAAAAAAAGATCATTACAAATTTGCCTCTGAGTTCTGGGCAGGGCTATTGGCCAGGAGTATGCGCCATTCTAATTCCCATCATCCCTTTGTTTACACCATCTCCCGCTAGCTTACAGCCCCTCAAACCTCAACCTCAACCATCATCAAAGCTATCCAGTCTTACAGTTTTGAGACCAGACGAGAAAAACCAAGACGAACGTGGATCTATAAGTTAAAAAAGTCCCAACAGTTGTTACGCATCTAGGTGTGTGAAATATATTCTGATGTTAGAGTCAATTTTAGAGTATTTGGTATGACTTGAGCATGGATTTGAATTCACAACATTCCAGTCTCAGGGTGGACGCTGAAGGCCACTGAGCTGGTTCTGTGGTCGTCCACAAGTGGATGCATCGGAATGGAGCAAGCAGGGAGTTCTGTGGCTTATCATTACAGATCACATCAAGCTTTTTCCAACAGCATGTTTTTGTCTGCTCCCATTTCACAACAATTTGAATAAATAAATATTCGGATATAAGCTTAATTTTCTTTATATATGTCCTCCATCATGAAAAAAATGCTATAGGAACATTTTCAAAAATCACATTTTTCTTTGAAATTGGTCTTTACTGCATGATACTATTCAATACCTTTATAATTATTATTATTTGGGTGGATGATAGGATTTCTTCCAGTGTAAAAACTGTTTTTTTCATTTTTTATTTAAGAGCTTTAAATATTCTTAAAGCGAAATTCACTTGGTGATTTTAACTATTACTGCATCCAGCTATGTGGCCACTTTGCACCTTAGAGCAGATGAAGCATGTCACCCTTCTTTTTGCTGATCAGCCAAAAAAATTTAAAATAAAATAAAACAAAATATGCCTAATTTCCACCATACACTCACCAACGGAGCATCACATGATCACAAAAGGTCAATCGTAAGACAGATTGTGATTTTTGCTGTCTTTGCACAAAAATGCATTGCATATTGTGAGTGCGTGCATGCAGCAAATGTGTCGATGCTCTTGCAGGCCTGGGACACCCACAGGTCACCACCATGTGCTTGGCCCTTTTTCCATTTTTTATTAAAACATTTTTTTTATTGCGACATTTTTCTTTTAATAGTATAAGGAGTTGCTTCCTTGTTTGTTTGTTTTGACGATATAATTTAACGTAAACCGACGCTCTTACGTCATTTCCAAGCTCGATTTCATCGTTTGCTGTACATATGCCACACTGACAGAGATAGCGCGTAAAGTACAGTACACGGTCAGTCACCGGGCTGCTCCAGCGCTCGCCCTCGCAGCCCCCGAGCCCCCGGCACGGCTCCGGTTTCCCCTCCACGCCGCTCAGAGAAAAGCAGCAAATAACTCACCTAAACAGGAGTACAGCACAAAGCACGCCACGAGCCCCGCCATCGCCATCTTGCAAAGCGTCTCACTTTACGGCTCCAGCTGCACGCAGTCAGCACCTCCGAGAGGTATGAGGATGAGGACGGAGAGCACTGGAGGATGCTGCCATCGACGAGTTTCCATAGCTACAAGCGTCCATTGTGTGGTAATGCCCCCGAACGCTTTCTGACAGGCGGTGGGCGGGGTCACGGAGCTCCTCCCCCTGCTTTTAGCCAACACTTGCACTGATGTACACACACACAAGTTCTACCTATTAGGGCTTTTCCTTCACTTTTATTAGTTAAGACTTATGTTATAGTATAACCCCAAACATCATCCAATCACTAGTTCTGACGGTCGGATTGTTCCAATGGGTCAACACAGGATGTGCATCAGCATCAGGACAAACCACACATGCTTGCACCATCGTGGGAAACCGCTGACCTGAACCCTCTAGCGGTCGGATTTATTCTTTTTTTTTTTTTTTTTTAATTACCATTTAAAGAAACATGCAACTTCACAGTTTTTTTTTCTATTTACTTACTATTTGTAAATTATTGGAGTAAATTCCCCAGTCTTTTATTTTTACTTATGTATTTTTGCCCCAAAATGCACTGCATTATTGTGTATGCATGCAGAAAAGGTGTCAATGCTCTTGGAGACCTTAAACAATTAAAAATATTTAATTATTGCATCTAAAAACTGTCATATATATTGTTCATTTAATTTATTTTTAATATATTTTTCAGTCAATTCATGACTAAACTAAGTTTGATATAGATATATGTCTGTATAAATATACATTTCTGTTCTTTGTCTTATTTAGTTTTTGTTTTTCTACTCTACTTCAAAGAGTCAAAAAATGATGAGTACACACAAAATTAAAGAAGTGACCATGGTATCAGCATTTAATTATAACAACAATGTTTAAATAAATATTTTTTGCTGAATTTTCTTCAAATAAGAGCAATACAATTTGTATCATTTTAACAAACAGGTGTTTTGGAATACTTTTTTCAAATATATGGAATACAAATATTTTCCTTTTATTTGAAACAAACCTTTTTTAAGCCTAAGAATAGTTTTAGTCATTTTTAGAAAAGCATTTAATGACTCAATAATCATAATAAATAAATAGGCACAATATCATAAAGCATATTCTGCTTAAATCCTTCATTGGAGATTGCACTTGATAGTACTCAGTTTAAAAAATAATGTATTGCTTGTCTTGCAAATTTTTTTGAGTTTTTTATTGATAGTCTCTGAATGTAATGATTTAAAGCATGCAAACCTTTATGAAAAGTATGAAATAATGTCACTTAAACGTTGGTAAGCAGCTGACATATACAGCAGAGGGCAGTGTTTGACAAGAAATGAATGCACCTGTCACTGCATTAAACATACAATCAAACCAGTGCACATGTAAAGGCTTATGAGAATATGTATTGTATGAGTTGTTTTGGAATTCAAAATAATGTTTATTGTTGTGTATTGCTAATTCTTCTAAATGCTACAGATCCCATTACACAATTAAAACTCGAGTTTGAATAAGAGCAATGTTAAAAGTACTCTGAACTCTGGGAATGGTGTGATTTCTATGCTTTTAATGCAATACCGAGGTGAAAATGAACCTGTTGCCCTTGTTGAACACTCCCACTACATCACAATATCCTACCTCGCACTGGTTTACGTTGCTAGGCAATTATTCTTCAGTTCCGAGGCCCCTTTGTGGCTTCTTTTAGTTGCTGCCCAAGAAAAAACTATGCATCTTTAAATGCAGTCACATTACAAAGAAATGTACGTTTACAAGGTTTATTCTTGGAGTATTGTTAGAAACAACACTATTTTGGGTTCATGAAGGAAAACGAAGCATGTTTGTAATGAAACTATAACACCAGCGCATAAAACCACAATATATAGACATTTTTTAACTCTGTTAACAAAAAGCACCTTTTTTTTTATTAAAGTTACTAGTTTAACAGTAAACCATATGGGTGTCATTGAAACAGTGAAAATGTATACAGAAAAAGGTAAAGAATGCACCACTAGCACATTTTGTCATGGATTTAATATCTTTTGTCTGTTCACTTCACGCCCATGGGTCCTTCCTGCACTTCCTGACAGCCGCTGAGGTTGGCTTAAAGTGGTGAATAATCACAGGATATTAAAACATCAGCCGGTAACCTCATTCAAAAATCTACAAGTAAATTAAAAAATGAAAAAAAAGGCTTTTTTTTGTACCGTAAAGAGGGCTTTAATACTGAAAAACTGCAAATATAGGTGTAGTGTTGACCTTGCCGTCACAGTACAAAATAAATTCAAAATAAGTGTGCGAACAAAAAATAAACTCTACAAATAAAAAAAACCACTGCTGTAAATAAAAAGAAAGGTTGTTGCAACTAAAAGAAACACCACAAAAAAATAAATTAATTGTATAAAGCTGCAAATTAAAAAAGACAAAGTGATTGGCATTTTGTCAAAATTGTACAAAAGGTTTACTTTGCAGCATGTGATGGTCTTACAATTTGAATTAAGAAACACCTGTGGCAGGTAACAGGTGTGCGTAATATAGCAATTAATAGCAATTAAAAAGGACAAATGGAGGACTGAACATTTGAGTTATGTATCAGTGACCATTAGTGAAAATGAAAAAAAAATATATAAAAAGGTGCTTGGAATATAACGGCCCTCTTTGATGAATATTGTCCTTTTTACTATTTTTAGAGGTAGTTTTTTTCATGGGCTGTAAAAAGTGAAATGTTGATCAATTAACAACAGTTCTGTAATTTGTTGCATTTGAAAATATTAGTTTTTTATCAAATTTTATTTCTAAGTTGAATAAACCATCAACTCAAATTTAAATTGTAAGACAACCAATAATTTTAAATGTAATAAATTACAGAATGCCCATTTCCTCCCCCAAAGAGGGGAGGAAAGGGCGGAGTTGCTGCACAACAGTCCCACCCACAACTCAAGAGGTGAATTTCTAATAAACAACTGCTGCTCTGCAGAAACTATGTCCTGGAAAACAAAACATTCTCTTCATTTTGGCTAAAACTGGCATAACCATAATTAAAAGACCATTGAGAATTTTTTTTTTTTTTTTTTTAATGGATCAAAAGATGATGGGAATGGGTCTTTGTGGACAATCTCAAAGCTGCTAGTACTTCATCTTCCTCTGTCCACACCAAGAGGTTTACAGGTTATGTCACTGTAACACACTCCTTTAAATAAAATAGAACCTCAATTAACTTCCCAACAAGTTCAAGCTGATCTGCATGGGGTGCAATGTCTGCTTACATTATCCTTAACCATCTAAATAGAAAGGAACTCTGTGATAGGAGACTCTGGAGGAAAACCTTACTGACACAAAGAAAACAAGAGTTGACAATATTACAATTCTTTTGGGAGCTGAACAAAGCATAGAATTTCTTTAAACACATATCTTAATTGAATGCATTAAAACCAATTATATGTCTTAAAGTAAGATGATTTCAAGTCATTGATTTTTATCTTTAAAAAAAAGTTATTGTCTAATAATCTGTGCGAGAGAGAGGAAAAAAAGCCATTAAAACACTCCTACCCACTTTCTTGCAGCTAATATTAGTTCACTTTTGAAGCAAGACATCCTCCTCTTTTTTTAATATTTCTGCTGGTTGCTGCTCTTCCACTTGCACTTTAATTTAAGTATGTCTAAGATGCAGTCTGTACTCAAATCTGGGCAGATTCCTCAGGCTGCATGGTGTTTGATTTTTATTCTGCATATTGCAGTCTGCAGCTGACACACATTTGGCTACAGCTTTGAAAAGCTGTAGGGCTCCTCAGAACAGGAGAGGGACTTAGAGTAGCAGCTTGAGGTTCAGATAAGGAGGCAGCTCAAATTCCCAGACCTGACAATCAGATGGAAATGGCTAACAAATGAACAAAAAATGTGAGGTTAAGGTTTTATATCACGTTAGACCCACAGGACTTCTTCCTTCAACTGACTCCCATCCGAACAGAAAATGTAGAGTACAGAAAACAAGAGAGATAGAGTTCTATCTCTTATCAATCCTCCAGTGTAGAGCGTTTTCAACGTCTGTTGTCTTATATTCTCTCTTTGTTTAGTTTGGGATTAGAGTATTCAGTAGTTGAGGCTTTATGTTTCATTCTGTGGGGCTAAAAGTATACAGCAGTCACCAGGTATGCAACTTGTCACACAAAGAAGGATGAGAGTTGTCTGTAATGTCCATCATAGGTACAAATTGACAACCAATGAATCTAGGAAATCACATTGTGGGATTTTTTTTTATATATTTGTATAATGGTGCAGAAAATAAATGTTTAGTCAATAACAAAAGTTCATATATTTTGTAATGTAACTCTGGTTTGACCTCTGACAGAGGTCAAATGTCTCCTGTAGGTCTTTACTATGTTTGCACACATTGTAGCTGCTATTTTGGTCCATTCTCCCACGCAGATCTTCTCTAGAGCTGTGATGTCTTGGAGGTCTTGCTTGGAAACACGTGACATGTCCAAATTCACACCCTAATACCCATCTACTAAAAAACGATATAGTGGACTATATACTGTCTGCTATGGATTTTTAAAAGCAATTCAGAAACCACAATCACTACTTTTTTGTTATTTTCTAAACAGTGGATATGACATCATCGATTTCACGAAAGGAAAATCTAATCAATACAAACATTTTAAGACATCTATTAATGAATCCACTGTTTTCTGATGATGACAATATATATCGTTTATTAAAAAGTTACGTTTGAACACTATTTCTTTGACAAAGATTGTTCAAACGCAATGCATTGTGGTCTATATTGCTAATGTAATGAGCATAGATGCACACTGATTTTTTGCAAAGACTTCTAGGGCACTCGATTTTGGCATTGTTGATTGAGACAGTGCTACCCCTCTTCAGGTCATTGACCATGTTCCGCCATATGGTTCTGAACTGTTTTTTTCACCGTGCTTAAGAACATTTTCTCCCCACCAGGTGAGAACTTGGATGGAGCCCCAGGTGGAGGGAGAATGTCAGTGATCTTGTGTTTTTTTTCACTTTTCTATTAGTTGATCTCTTCTCACCATCATGTTCTTGGTGTCCTTTGACAGCTCTTTGGTCTTGTTCATGGAGGAGAGGTTGCAGTACGGGTGTATTTTTTAACACAGATAACCGGTTCAAACTGGTGCCATCAATAGACAGGTGGAGGATAGAGAAGTGTCTTAAGGAAGTAGCAACAGGTTGGTGAGGGACAAAATTGAATAAATAACTAAGTATTAATTCTTAAAGTTGCAAAAAAAATGACAGTCAAGCAGCAGGAATTTAATTTGAGTATAAGTTCAAAAGTTTGAATATGATTAAAAAAAACATTTCAATAAACATGATGGAAATAAGTATTAAAAGACATTTGAGGAGCATTGTCTGTGATTACAATGTTTCAAAGTGTATCAAAGGCTGAATCAGAGTAGAGGTGTAGACAGATTTTGACCATAGTGGGTGTAGTTTTAGGAAATCTGACTGGTCTTTATTTGACACATAATGTAAGTGAGTTTGTTGTGAGCTCAAACAGGTGTTCGTTACTTTAGACGCGGGGCTCCTTTAAGATCTCCACACTCCCCCATACCTAGTCAGGCACAGTCTTGCAGACACCGATTGTCTTTGTGTTGTGAACCAGTGTAGCAATGGCCGGGCATGTGACTCTATCTTTGAAAAAAATTGGATGTTTATTTTTTTGGGAGACACGAAGACACACAGCCAGATGATGTCATGAAATGGGCGGCACCCACACGCAGTGGCAGACGAAGCTTCAGGAATCGACTCATTTTGCTTCCGGGTAGAAAAAAAACGTGCGAAAATTAGTAATATTTCATAAATAATTTGTTTTTTAGTTTGCCAAACATACCATATGATCATATTTATGGAAATAGTTCACTCTGAAAGACTTAAGAAAATCATGGTATGGCCCCTTTAAGCGGGACAGCTTGCAAAGTCAGGGACTGACAAACACTTTTTGGCCCCATGGTCACTGAACAAAAAAAGTGAAAAAAGTCAAGCAAACTGTTGATGCTTATTTTCTACAACACATTTGATTAAACATATGATAAAGTTAAAGACAAGTCAAAAATACAAAATGACTTGTCATGAATATCCTTGTTCCCATAAAAATTAAAGAAATGTATGTTATGGATTGCCTTTGTTTTTGCTTAGACTGGCAGGCTGTGGTTCCTCTTGGAAGCCCTCCCGTCCTCCAAGGCCTCCTGTGAGATCCACAGGTGCTTTCTATTTCACATTAAGCTCCTGTGCAAGGTGTGGTTTACTCTTGTTCTGTGTCTTAGCATCTTTTTACACTCTTGTCGCTGCATTTGGTTCTTTGGGTTTGTTTGCTAAATTTAAAGACCTGTATCGTGTCCTTCCTGCCCTTGGGTTACCTCGTTGGCCTACCATCACATTGCAGACTTTTAAGTTTCTAAACAAAAAATATCACAGGACTTTCAAAACTTTGTCTACTCTTGTAAAATATATTTTCCTAATTGTATGATTAAGTTGGCAACAAGAGATTAATGCTTACTACAACCCATCAAATTTCATGTGCTTATGAGTGATTGGTGCCTCGCTCAAAACAACTTGACATTAAGGTTTCATTACTGACTGAAGCACTTCGGTCTGTCCCTGAAACTGTAAAAATGGTTTCCCATTTTGATGGTTTATTTTTGTCATAATGATATCACTGGATTAAAAATAGCAACAATGAGTTTATTTGGATCAAATGAAACAGATGTCTCTTCATCTGATCTCTTTGTTAGGACACTTTTCCAAAACACCTCACTGTGTCTCCTTTTAAAAACCTCAATGAGTTCCGTTACTTTTTTATGGTATAATAACACTCTTGTCAGATCTCTGCTCAAAAAGTCTGTTATGCGTCAGCCTTTTTTGGAAGCAAAGCTTCAGACTCTGCAGTTAGCACATTTACTTTGCCGATGAAAGTAAACACTAATATTACCAATGAGGAATTTCAACCCTTCTAAAGTATTAAGAGCCAGGGTACCTGTGACAGCTGCAGTACAATTAAACATTCAGGAACAGGCTGTTCTAATCAAAGTACACAATCAGATGCATTCAAAAATGTTCTGTGTTTGCTGCAAAGGGACTGACTTTCTAAAAAAAATAAATAAATAACAATAAACTCGCCAAAGTCATGTTGAGCTGCATCCTATTATGAAGATGAGAGATTTTGGTCTCTATTGGTCGTATGAAGTTCAACACATTGTTGGAAGAAGCAAAATATATGTATGTATGATGTCACACAGATCAAGTTTAGAGATTGTACAGGCACTGCCTCTACATGCAGCAGTTTTACAATGCGGTATTTATAGATTTCACAAATGAGCCATAAACTGATGTGATGCACAGAAGCAAATAGATTTTACTGTGAGCACTTACTGTAATTTGGGACAATTCTTTGCTGGTAGCAGAGTTGCAAAAGTATTGAATCTGTTAATGATGGATTATTTACTTGTATAGTCTACACCCCTTCAAAAAGAATTCCCCTATAAAAAGAAGCCATCTTTTATTAGTATCACTCCAGTGGATGTGCTATGAAATAAGAAATTCTAAATGGTTGTCGGTCTTAGTGTATTGTTCTCAATCTCCAACATTACATTTTGAAATACTCTGCCATTGATGGAAAGCTATTTCATATTTAACATAAATGTAAAAAAAAAAGCACTGCCGTTTATTGATGTCCATTTAAAAAATAGCTTTAAAGATACATTGCTGGAATAAGATACTTGTCTTCACAAGTAGATAGTCTCCTTCATATTAAATACCAATCTTTGATTACCCACAGCCTTTTCAGTGCGATAACCAGTAATGACATTCACTGCTTTGATGATATCACACTGACGAACTTCATCAAAACCTAAAATGTTCATCCAGTGCTGTTGCTGCTCACATTTTGTTGCCATAAAAAACACGATATCATTAGCAAATGAAATCAGTTTATCCAATGCTGAGGGAGAGAAATGAATGGGTCTCTTTTATAAGTGAGGTGGTGTAACACAGTGCTTGAAAAGGGCTTAAGATATTATTGGAAGATAATAGATAATTTAACTAAATTTATAAAATTCCAGGAGTCTTTTTTGTTATATTATTTTGCTGTATAACATAACAGCAAATGACTTGTTAAGATTAGGGTCTCATATTATCGTCTTTGTTGTGATTATTTAATAACAAAAAAAAATAGAAAATTTTTAATGCCTTAATCTCATTCGTATATTCTCTAACAATATGTTAATGTTTCTCTAATATTACTGTAACTGTTTATGTAGCATTTCGACAAAATGTATAATACAAGCAAAGTCACTTCCAGTTGGTGGAATCAAAAAGATGAATGTTAAATGGTTAAAGACATTGGAGAGGAGGGCTGCACGGTGGCGCAGTGGTTAGCGCTCTCGCCTCACAGCGAGAAGGCCCCGGTTCGACTCCCGGCTGGGACCTTTCTGTGTGGAGTTTGCATGTTCTCCCCGTGCATGCGTGGGTTTTCACCGGGGACTCCGGCTTCCTCCCACCGTCCAAAAACATGCTTCATAGGTTAATTGGTGACTCTAAATTACCCCTAGGTGTGAATGTGTGAGTGACTGGGTGTGTGATTGAGGCCCTGCGACGGACTGGCGACCTGTCCAGGGTGTACCCCGCCTTCGCCCATCAGCAGCCGGGATAGGCTCCGGCACCCCCGTGACCCCGAAAGGGAAGAAGCGGTCAAGAAAATAGATGGATGGACATTGGAGAGAGAGACAGTGGAGAAAAGCTAAAACGCATTATTTTTGTCATTTATTCTACTAGCCAGAGAACTCTTTGAAGTTTCAAATGTATTGGTTTAATGAAAATCAATTCAATTCAATTCAATTTTATGTATATAGCCAAAAATCACAAAGAAAATTTGCCTCATTGGGGTTTTAGTGAAATTCAACTGTAATCAAAAAGTACCGTTGGTGAAATTTCACCAACAAGGGGGCACCCAGATTTGAACTGGGGACCTCTTGATCTGCAGTCAAATGCTCTACCACTGAGCTATACCCCCACATGGAAGGGAAAGAGCTCATAAAAAATTTGCCAGACCTCAGAAATAGAAACATTTCTACAGGGCGCAAAATACAATCCAGGTCACTTGGAGTTAGTAGATCACAAATGATATACCTTGTATGGTTTGACCAAAAGAAACTCAGAGTTAATAGATTCAGTTCTGAAAGAAGCATTTCTCTCCTTTCTTCTGCTAGACAGACATTATGTCAACTTTCAAGCATGTTGGCTTGGTTTTATTCATCTGTAATCATAGTATTCAATTGCTAAATTTGGTGATGAAGGGGGCACCCAGATTTGAACTGGGGACCTCTTGATCTGCAGTCAAATGCTCTACCACTGAGCTATTCCCCCACGTGGAAAAGAATAAGCCCATGAAAAATTTTCCTGACCCCAGAAATAGAAACATTTCTACAGAGCGCAAAATACAATACAGGTCACTTAGAGTTAGTAGATCACAAATGATATATATTCTATGGTATGACTGAAATACATTCAGAGTTAATAGATTCAGTACTTAAAGAAGCATTTCTCTCCTTTCTTCTTCTAGACAGACATTATGTCAACTTTCAAGCATTTTGGCTTGGTTTTATTCATCTGTAATCATAGTATTCAATTGCTAAATTTGGTGATAAAGGGGGCAACCAGATTTGAACTGGGGACCTCTTGATCTGCAGTCAAATGCTCTACCACTGAGCTATACCCCCACATAGAGCAGAAAGAACTCATGGAAAATTTGCCTGACCCTAGAAATAGAAACATTTCTACAGAGCGCAAAATACAATCCAGGTCACTTGGAGTTAGTAGATCACAAATAATATACCTTGTATGGTTTGACTAAAAGAAACTCAGAGTTAATAGATTCAGTTCTGAAAGTAGCATTTCTCTCCTTTCTTCTACTAGACAGACATTATGTCAACTTTCAAGCATGTTGGCTTGGTTTTATTCGTCTGTAATCATGGTATTCAATAGCTAAATTTGGTGATGAAGGGGGCACCCAGATTTGAACTGGGGACCTCTTGATCTGCAGTCAAATGCTCTACCACTGAGCTATACCCCCACATGGAAATAGAAAGAGCTCATGAAAAATTTGCCTGACCTCAGAAATAGAAACATTTCTACAAAGCGCAAAATACAATCCAGGTCACTTGGAGTTGGCAGATCACAAATGATATATATTCTATGGTTTGACTAAAAGAAATTCAGAGTTAATAGATTCAGTACCAAAAGAAGCATTTCTCTCCTTTCTTCTACTAGACAGACATTATGCCAACTTTCAAGCATGTTGGTTCTGTTTTATTCATCTGTAATCGTAGTACGCAATTGCTAAATTTGGTGATGAAGGGGGCACCCAGATTTGAACTGGGGACCTCTTGATGTGCAGTCAAATGCTCTACCACTGAGCTATACCCCCACATGGAAAAGAACGAGCCCATGAAAAAATGTCTTGACCCCAGAAATAGAAACATTTCTACAGAGCGCAAAATACAATCCAGGTCACTTGGAGTTAGTAGATCACAAATGATATACCTTGTATGGTTTGACTAAAAGAAACTCAGAGTTAATCTACTGAGTGGGTAATAAAGCAGTTTCTGACATTCCTTCCACTAGACAACGATATTTGGTCACCTTTAAAGCCCATTGGTTTAGTTTTATTAATTTGCAATGGTAGTACATAATTGCAAAATTTGGTGATGAAGGGGGCACCCAGATTTGAACTGGGGACCTCTTGATCTGCAGTCAAATGCTCTACCACTGAGCTATACCCCCACATGGAAAAGAACGAGCCCATGAAAAATTTTCCTGACCCCAGAAATAGAAACATTTCTACAGAGCGCAAAATACAATCCAGGTCACTTAGAGTTAGTAGATCACAAATGATATATATTCTATGGTATGACTGAAATACATTCAGAGTTAATAGATTCAGTACTGAAAGAAGCATTTCTCTCCTTTCTTCTACTAGACAGACATTATGTCAACTTTCAAGCATGTTGGTTCAGTTTTATTCATCTATAATCGTAGTACGCAATTGCTAAATTTGGTGATGAAGGGGGCACCCAGATTTGAACTGGGGACCTTTTGATCTGCAGTCAAATGCTCTACCACTGAGCTATACCCCCACATGGAAAAAAGAAAGAGCTCATGAAAAATTTGCCTGACCACAGATATAGAGAAATTTCTACAAAGCACAAAATACAATCCATGTCACTTGGAGTTAGTAGATCACAAATGATATACCTTGTATGGTTTGACTAAAAGAAACTCAGAGTTAATCTACTGAGTGGGTAAAAAAGCAATTCTGACATTCCTTCCACTAGACAGCGATATTTGGTCAACTTTCAAGCCCATTGGTTTAGTTTTATTAATTTGCAATGGTAGTACACAATTGCAAAATTTGGTGATGAAGGGGGCACCCAGATTTGAACTGGGGACCTCTTGATCTGCAGTCAAATGCTCTACGACTGAGGAATACCCCCACATGGAAAAGAAAGATCTCATGAAGAGTTTCCCTGACCCCAGATATAGAAACATCTCTACAAAGCGCAAAATGAGCTAAAGTGAACCACTGAGCTATACCCCCACATGGAAGATCACAAATGATATATGCTCTATGGTTTATATGTTATGGAGAGCTCTACGGAGGCGCCGGCAAACTCGTAGCCATTTGTGGGTTCACCAGATCATTCAAGAGTCTCTTCGGGTGCTGTGTACTTCACCCCTTCAGCGATAGCTGCACCTGAGGGCTGTTTTAAACGTTATTTACATCCGTGTGTGGCCCAGTTTGAGCATTAACTTGACAGGGGGAAAAATAAAAATAAAACTGGGTTGTCTTTTTATCATTGTCTTGAGGAAAATAAGGAAACATCCTAGGCCCATGAAACTAAAGCAGTTGCACGTGCTACAAGGGCACCAACAGCAGCTCTCCGGGCTGAAGGGCACCCAACCGCTGCCAGCAAGAATGGTGAGCTCCAGTGGCAATCACTATCAGCTCTGCCAGAGCCACTGAATGGGTAGCAAGCGTAGCTGTCGATCCAGCTCCATGGGCTATATGACAGGCTGGTAATCTGTCAAGGTTGTATCCTGCCTTCCCACAACAGCAACTGGGAAAGTCTTGGAAACCAGCGGGTTAAGAAAATGGATGAAAGTTCAGGATGTAAATCTTTCTATCAAGCCGCCATATTGAATCTCTTTTTCTACCCCTGCATATAGTCACTGAAAACGTTACATACCCAAAGCTGAGTCGTTGATTGGTTTACGCGCCACATCAACCAGTCAGGACAATGCCCAAATAAGGGCACCTGGCGCCCAAATCATGCCGTGCCGCGTCAGAGAGCACCTTTACATTGACTTAACATTGAAACTTGACGCCTCTGCCACACCTGCTGCATTTGTTGTGAATGCACCATTAGACTAAATTTCTTGTGGTGGCACTTCATTTTTTTCCAATTATACTTTCAGAAACGGGAAACTTAAAAAGGCTAACTTCAGACCGCTCAGTGAAAATATTGTCTAAATAAAAACTGGTTCATAACCTGAAAAAGGTTGTGGACCACTGGTGTAAAGTACGCAGCCACTGGACTGCTGTGGAGATGGTTCTATGGAGTGATGAATCACACTTGTCCATCTGGAAATCTGATGGATGAGTCTTGGTTTGTTTGAAGGTTGCCAGGAGAACTGTATATTTTTGACTGCATTGTGTTGAGTGTGAAATTTGGTGGCAGAGGAATTATTGTTTTTAGAACATTGAATACTTCAGGATATCAAAACATTTTGACATTTTTCAATGCTCTCAACCTTGGGATCCGTTGGGAGCAGGGCCCCTCCTCTTCCAACACGGATAAAGATAAGAAAAAGATATAGGATGAATTGTTTTAGGATTAAAAGGTTTTTGGAAGTCTGTGCAAACAGAAGATGAGTTGTAATAAATCTAACAAAAACATATTCAAGTATTGCAAGACTGAATTAGAAACTGTTGAGCTTAAAAAAAGATCTACTCTGACATAACATGTCTTGATGGGAAGGAGACAGATACATGTCATAAAAGATTATAGGACTTGAGTGGTGAATCGCACATATGTTTGTACTCCTGTAAAGCAGCAGCAGGCGGAGCAAACGCTCTTATTTGGGTGAGATCTGAGCTGGTGTGGAGCAGCCAAAGGCGCACAGGCGTTATGGATCCTCTGTGGCCATGCGTGGAGAAAGCAGAGGGAGATGATCTGTGGCAGCCTTATCAGCTGCAGCCATGTGTGCGCAGTGGGCAGCGCGGCGGAGCTGCATTTCCTCGCGGCCGTCGAGGAAAAGCAGGCAAAGCGTATTTAACGCCACACCCATCACATGCGGCCGGACGCGGCGGAAATCGCAGCGTTTTCTCCCCCGTCGGGGACATGACAGCAGCCGAACCGGCTCTGTTGTGGCTGGATGACTCAGACACACCTCCACTAGCGTCCCCCCTTTTTCCTGACACAATAACCCCAGAATAATAATAATAAAGGGGGATGAATGGATGATGGGCGGTTGTGGTGCACGTGGGGCCAGTTTCGGAGCGGTGTTTAAAGATGTGGACACGGCTCCCCTATCAATGCGCATGATACTGCGGTTCCACTACTACGGCACGCTCCAACTCACCTTGAATCGGCGCACGGCCGCTCAGCTGTCATTCGGGTGCGGGGCGTACAGAGAGCCAATACACGCCCCAAAGCCTCAATCAGCAGCCAATCCAATGACAGCAGAGGCGGACCTGTGGCTGCATTCTCACACTTGGTTTCACTATGCGCTCGTAAAACGGCTCCGTCTACTACAAACGCAACGGTGCAGGTGCTCTGTCTCGTCGGGAGAGGATGCGGATGGAAGGACGGGGGAGGGAAGGGATGAAGGGAAACGCCACGAGGGAAGAATATAGGATATGAAGAGGGGCTTTTGCTGAGACCGTGAGGTGCAAGGTCGAATATGAGAGATTGGTTGAACGGGGCACTTTGTGTGGTAATAGCTGGTCGGCAATAGTACTATGATTTGGTATGTGGCCACTCTGATAGCAAGTGTATTCAGCACCAGAGGAACGGCCGCTCAAGGTGAGTTGAAGTGCAATATATGTTGTGCGTCTGGAAGCGGGGGATCTGTGCTGTGCGCGCGCGGTGCTGCTTTTTCTCATCGCCTGATATGTTTGGATGCAAAAAAAATCCTTTACCAAATGGATGCATTTGTGTGACGTGAAAGTTCAGCTCTGGTGTGATCGCATCATGGAGTGTCTCTTGATGTCTAAAATGGGAATAATCCTTCCATAGCAGTCACGCATAAAAACCCCACCACCGCAGTATAATAGATCATGACAAAGATTGGCACTGCTGACAGATAGGTGATATTTCTGAGGCGCATTTGCGTGACAAAACCGCCAGCAAATGGGATGAGAACGTCCTCGCTGCCGACGGGAAAATGTGATCGTTTTTTTTTTTTTTTTTTTTTTTTTTCTTATCATGGCAAGCGGTCCCATTTGAGTTCTCCAGAGAGGGGTGTGACCGTCTCAGCGATCAGAATGGAAAAGTGGCTAAATAATGCACCACATGCCACCTGAAATGTATTTATTTTTTGTAAATAAAAATAAAAATTGATAGAAGCCACCGGCGCCTGCATATGATTGAAATGCTGAATTTGGCACGGCGCATGGCTGGGGTCACAAGCTCTGTGCGTGATGCGCTCCACACATCCAGGCCGCAAGTCGCCTTGTGCTGATCCAGGAGGTTCTCAAAATACTCATTCTTGCAGTGAAAACTGCACAGTGTCCATTTTGTTATTTATTTTTTATTTTTTTGCACTCTCTATTGACCCATGTACTTACTTAACCTTGCTTTCCCACTTGCGTCCAGATGAGGGAGACATGTGCCAGGCCGTCGCTTGGTAACTGATCCCAATGACCCCTCATACCCAGACTGAACTGGTCTGCTCACAGATCTAGCTCCTCCTGTGATGCCTACTATAGGTTTATAGGATTATTAGCACAAGAATGAAATAATTTTAGGGAACAAATAAGATATCAAGGCAAATAAAGGGTCAGGTTGTGTCAAAAGTGTTGCATTATGCAAAGGGGTTTAGTTTTTAAATGCCATAATCTAGTAAAAAATCAACAGAAGTAGGAATCAATATTTTACCAGATAAAATTTTTATCTCACCAGCTGACATCATATTTTTATTTGCTTTTTTTATTGACAATACCATGCTTCAATCTGAAGCTTAAAGATCCACTCCAATGAAATCATGTTTTTGGTGTTTTTAGCATGTTCTGGTTGTATTTTTTTCATGATGGAGGACATATATTTAGAAAATATTTTAAAAATTAAGATTAAAACTGCATTTCTGAGTATTTCTTTATTCAAAATGCTGTGAATTAGGAGCAGACAAAAAAAGGCTGCTGTAAAAACTTGTAGCTGCGAAGGTAGAATCGGCGGGTCACAAGCTTCCTGCCCCGCTCCATTCTAATGCATCCACTTGTAGATGACCAGATCCACGGATGTCTGTGTTTTCCATGTCTGAGCTGGGATCTGGCTTGATATCTGTGATATTGCTCGCCAGTTTTCTTGCACCTATAGTTTAGGGAATGCTTTTAAAATAGACCAAAATATGTTTGGAGCGGGACTCTAAAAAAATACATAGCCTGCAACTGTTACAGTTCATGTGAGGGGAAAATGTTAAATTTGGCTTCTAAGTGAGAATTTTTAGGCTGTAGCTCACAGCTAATTAACTCAGTTAAGCAACTGCTGTCACCTCATATTAAACTTTTTTTTGTGTGCAAAAAATTGATTTAAATAATTGCACACCTCTGTAAATCTCCTGTAGACGAGGAACCATATCTGACCTCAGGACTTAGCTATACTATTTCATAGTAAGTTTTAAGATTTGTTTTCATTTTTTTCTAAGCATGGAGGTCAGATTTTTTTAAAGCCTCAATTTGCTCCTAACCAAGAAAAAAAGAGCAGGATCAGGTCAAGGCAGCTGAGCTGAAACTCCACAAGAATGGAAATCTGCTGCATGTGTGTACTTAGCTCTTTGTCAGGCATGGAAGTACAAATATACATTTGAATATTCAAAGAAAAACAGCTAATACTAAAACGTTTAACCTATTTTGGCACACATCATACTCATCAAGCAGTTTTTATTAGTCATGAAGCAGTTCTAATGAGGATAATTTTATTAGAAAAAAAGAAAATTCAACTTGTGTGTGCCTCTTTGAGCAGCACAATATGACAGATTCTACGTCTCAGTTTGAGTTAACTTATTTTGTGAAGTTGTAAAACGAGAAAGCTTTTCAGTAGAAAGGTAAAGCACACAAGTGGAAGAACATGGCTTGCTAATGTTATTTTCTTCAGATAAGTCATGTGTGTTCTAAGCATTTAAAAGCAATATACACTATAGGCTTAGTACCACACCAAGGTGAATGGACACATTTTTCTCTATGCTATTGAAAAAGGCTAAAACAAAGGAAACTACCCTGGATTGTGTTTTTGTGATCTATTTTAAGAGTATTTCATCTAATTTGTTGAGAATAAGGTATACATATTTCAGAATAACATGCCTAGAGGTTTAAGCAATGACTAATTTAATATTTACAAAAACATATCCATGCCTAAAGTGTGAATGGCTATCAGGTATCTGTCTCAAGGGCTTTCTGACTGTTGCAAAGCAATAACAAAAGTGTTTTGTCTCCAGTTCTATTCCCTGTTTTTTGCTGTGCTCCAGTGTAGGCTTGAACTGATTGCAGCTGCAGCTAAGCTACAGGATTCAGACTTCCAGCTGGATGATTAGTGCATCTCTACAAAAAAAAGTGCAAAAAGACGCCTCTAGTTTTATAGAATGTACCAAAGCTTTTCTTTTTTAACATATTTTGATGTTAGGATCGACACATTTTGCGTTTTTCTTGTGTCTTTTTTGTTGTAATAAAGATGCCTTTTTGGAGGCTGCGCGTCGGTGCATGCTTACACACAGTGAGGAAGGGATGCAGGATCAGCTGAGTTACAGCAGAGTCGCTGGCAAGAACACTGCTTTTGCTCTGGCGTGCAGTTGCCTCTGTGACGACTATTGTCGGCTTTGAGGCACGTCTGCTCTACATTAACATTAAACCCCCATTTCGGCTCTTTACTTACACAACCCACCAGTGTGCAACCGAGGTGTGTCAGTCCTCCCTTGAGTGGGCAGTTTGAAAAAGCTAAAGGGATAGTGGTGAGAACAGCAGAACATACAATGTAATGTACTATTGTCCCCGAGCATATGGCTTCATGAAAGCAGACTTTCATTTCATTCCTCGCCCATTCTAGTCAAGATAGGGTTAAGCAGACAAGGACGTTTCGAGAGTCTTAGTTTCTCTATCATAGAGGAATAAGCGGGAATAACTGGATACTTGAGTTTGCAATAATAGGTTGTATGCCAAGTCTTGCTTTGTTGATATTTTGCTTTTTTTTAAGTGCTAAACAGTTTAGATTTCACATATGCTAAACTGTTTAGATGTAATTTAGATAAATAAGGATTAGGAAAGACCAGAAGACCCGGTTTGAATGGTGGGTGTTGGTGGTGTTAACACACCAGAGTTCACTTGCAAGTGAACTTTTTTTCAACCGTAACTGGGTTTGTTTTTTGTGGGATTGCCTCCGTATAGTCGGGAATTTAGGAATACTAGTATAACATTTTGATTTTTTCACTCTTATTGAAATTTCAAAAATTTTCACTTGAGTGACTCATTTTAGTATGTTGTGTCTCCGGGGTCTCAAATTCAATTTACCTTGGGGCCACTGAAGGCAGAGTCTGGCTGAGACTGGGTCATACGGGGTTCCATTTGTGCCAAAAATATGCTTTTGTGTCCACTGTCTATATCTTTGGTCCATGGTCTACGGAACACACTTACTGAACATATGTTCATGTTCATTAAGCATTATGAAGCAATATCTTCTGCATGTCCTGTCAAATGGCAGAAGCTAATGACACTAGCAATTAGCTAAGGAAAGTTTCAAACAGAAAGCAAGCTAAAACATCGTAAACCAAATACAAAGCTATCATCAAAGAAGCGTGGACATGCAGAAGATATTGCTTAGTAGTACATAGACACGAACAAATGTTCAAAAAACTTGTTCAGTAGACAGAGTGGACGCAAAAATATATTTTTGGCACAAATAGAACCCTATACTGCACTGACTGGATGTTTTGAGAAAAATTTGTGTGAGTAGTCACTTTTAAAAAAAAAGTAAGGAATCTTTCAAGCACTCGTCAATGTCATGTCCCCAAGACCCATATACCCCACCATGATTGGTTCGTCAGCTCTGCACACAGCAAAGTAAAAGTGCCATTCAAGCAAAACTCGTGAGCTGTATCAACATTAAACTTTCATATTAAAGTGAGGGCCGCAAAGGGCCACCAATTTGAGACTCCAATATTATCTGTTTAAAAATCTGCAAAAATTTAAGAACAATTTAGTTTTTACTTCCCTAAGCTATGTCTACCTCTGTGATAAATGTTGAGAAGAATAGACACTTCAGTGACTTCTATCTCATCGTTGTTATGGGATTCATTGGCAGATCTATTTAAGGTACGTTTACACCACCCTCATCAATTGTTCAAATGGACACTTCCAATGAAAAGTCTATGTAAACACATATATGTCTGCTTTTTGGGGGTTCCCTGTTCAAAACTCTTGTGTTTACCTGTAGCTACGAAAGTTTCCATGACTGTTTTCTGGCTCTATGTACAGAACACTTGGCCATTGAAAGAAAAAACAGGTTTAACTTTGACCAATCAGGGTCTTGTATTTGGTACCACACCAAGCCTCTTCCAACTATAGGTAGTGGACATGGACTAGTAAACAGTAGAAATAAAAAAAAAAAGAAGAAGCCCCTCCCTGCCTGTCGAGTGTGAACATCGTGACCTAAATGTGTGCTACATCCACTGGTAGGAACATAGCTTTGGAGTTCTAAAGGACTATCTAAGTATTTCATGATACCATCCCCAGTCTTGCCATCTTTGAACACTGGCACCTAAATATTACATAAATATAACAAGGCACACATGCGATCTCTTCAGCACATTTTCAGTTGCTGTTATTTTCCAGGGTTATAAGTCATTCCCCATAGTGCAACAGAAAGCTTTGCAGTGTTAATAGGTGTGATCTTTTACTAAAGCTCATGTTTTGTCAGACAATAATAGGCATGTTTGCTTTTTTTTCACGTGGAAAAAAATATTCCCCGTAACATCAATTTTGAAGTGTTTTCTGGATTATGTAATTTTTATAACATTTCCACAAACCTTACAAAAGTGCTGGTCTAGTTTACCTTTTACCCATTTTTTCTTGACATTCACAGACAGGTTGACGCATGAGCAGTTCGTCAAAGTAAATGGACATTAAAAGACATTGTTTACGGCCAAGTACCCGCGGGGGTGTGCAGCATATGGTTAGAGAAAATCCGAGGTTAGTTAAACAAGTCAGCTAAGTCTTGGCAACCAATCAAACAGAAGCAAAAGGGATTCTAGCAGCAAAGTAGTAGTAATTACGAGTCATTGGGAAAAGCAGAGAAGTGGTTCAGTTAAAGGATTATTTTTGGCTGAAGTTAAATACTGCAGAAAGATTCATGTTTTGGGTTCAATGCCAGAGAACTGTGATTGTTAGGAGTTTGGCTTGTTTCACTGAATCTCTCCTCATGGACCGACACCAATGCTACTGAAAAAATAATAAATCTAGTGGAAAAGAGAAGGATCTCTAGCATATCTATACTTCCCTTCAGAGCTGATGAAGCATCCAGCTTTTTTCAATCTGGTTCATAAATTTGTTCCTTTAAATTATTCAGTCTTGGTTTCATGTGAATGCTGAAACTGTCTGGGGGCTTTCAATGAAGGTTTCCAGTGCTTTAATAAAATGTAAAGAGGACAGGACTTTTTTTAATCTTTACTATATTGCAGCTTTGTGGTTTTATGGGACAATCAGAGTAGGGATGGGTATCATTAAAATTTTATCAATACTACTCCTCCTATTGATACTGTTTATCGATCTGGTATTCTTATCAATACTTTTCTCAATGAAAACCAGGAGGGAGAAGACAAATAAACTATGAATAGGCAAACCCTTTTTTTATTTGAGAACCCTTTAAAACACAATACATTAATTTGACCTCATTTGTAACACTAAAATATTTTTTTTAATAAATACTAACGTGTTTTTGTAATAATGAAGTACACTTTATGGTAACAACTTAAATAAACAAGGTAATTTAGGACCAAAATGCAATGACCTGAATGAAATCCTGTTTTTTTTAAACATCTGGAAACATAGCTGTCTGGCTTCAGGTCTGTTGGTTTGTTGACACCAATAAGAAATACCAAATACCAATAAGGCTGAAACTCATAGATCCGGTAAAAATTAATGACATGGTACCGGTGCCAAACACTGCCAGTTTAGGCACAGCATCCCTAGTTCAGAGTAAACAATTAAGACTTTTTTTAATGACTAGTTGTATTTTGGCACACAAATCTAATTCAGGTACATCTGGAAACATCAGAATATCCTATATATATATATATATATATATATATATATATATATATATATACTTAAATTAGTCAGTTCAAAAAGGCATTCTCAATATAGAACCCTTACACATCAATTAAGATATTTAAAGCATTTATTTTATGTAATTTGGATGATTCTGTCTTACAGATACCGAAAACCTAAATTTGAATACCTCAGAGAATCAGAATATCACATCAGACAAATGGAAGGCTCCAAAAAAGTATCTTATTTTTCGTGGTTGGGTCACCTTTTTCATGAATTACTGCATTAATGCACTGCGGTATGGAAGCAGCCACCCTCACTAGGTTGCATTGATAGCTCTGGTTATCTGCAGTGTCGGGTCTGATGTCTTTCATTCTCTTGATGATATGAACTAGCTTTTGGTACTTTTGACAATTTTATCAGGTGCCAAGTTCTGCAGGAAAAATAAAATCAACATCTATAAACTTTGTCATCAGAGAACAGCATGATTTTTTTTGCAATTTTTGTAGATGGGTGGATTAACACCCTGCGACAGGCTGGCGAGCTGTCCAGGGTGTAGCCCACCTTCGCCCAGGTTAGGCTCTGGGAGCCCTGTGACCCCAAAAGGTGGGTCACAGCTGGTTAAGAAAATGGATGTATGACTGAATTAACAGAGACTTAAAAATCCAGTGGACCAACACCAGCAGGTGACAGGGTGCCTAAAACCATCAATCATTGTAGAAACTTCTCACTGGACTTCCAAAACATGGATTTAGTGCTTCTCCACTTTTGGACCTATATTTTCAAATGAAACGCAAAATCTAGTTTTGGGTGAAAAGAGAGACCATTGAGCATAAGGCCAGCTCTTTCTCACCTTATCCATGTAAGGGTCTTCTGCCTTTGTCTTTGATTTAGTGGCTTGACACAAGGAATGTGACATTTGTAGTCCATGTCTAGTTTTCATCTGTGTGTGGTTGCTCTTGATACACAGAGTCCAGCTCCTCCAAATTTTTCAATGGATTTCGCTTTATAAACCTTTCAAGGCTGGAATTATCTGTGTTGCTGATGGACCTTTTCTCACCACACTTCATCCTTTCACTCCATTTTCTATAAACAGGCTTGGATCCAGCACACTGTGAATAACCAGCTTGTATGACAATGACCTTTTTTTTTGCTTTACCTCCATGTGAAGGGTGTTGATAACTGTCTTCTTCACACCAGTTAAGTTGACTGTCTTCCCAGTGAATTTAAAGCCTACTAACCCATACTGAGCATTTAAAGACTCAGGGAACATTTGCAGTTGTTTTGAAAGACAACATACATGTCAAACATCAATAATAATAAAAAAAAAAACATTTAGAATTTAGTCATTTGGGTTTGAAGCCTGGCATTTGTGCTCAAAACTATCCTTTTTGCTTAGTCTGATGTGAAATTCTAATTTTACAAGATTTTTTTTTAATATGTGTTAGCAATAGTCATCCAAAAATCATACAGAAGGGAGGCATAACACATTTCAGCTGGTGTGTAATGACTTAATTCATTATACAGGTTTCACCTTTTCAAATGAGAGACAAAAACAATTCGACTAGCAAACAAAATTGAAAACAATTTAAGCACCCACTACTATGAAAATGAATGTTTTTGCTGTTTTTTAACTTGTTCTTGTGGCATTTTTCTCATAAAGAAGGACATATATAAAATATTTAAAAGTTAAAACTGCATTTTGGAGTAGTTTTACACTCAAATCTTGGTGATTTTGGAGCAAATGCAAAAGTACCATTTGAAAAAGCTTGTATTTGAGACTTAGAAACTACTATGGCTAGCCATAAGCTCCTTGAACAGCTCCATTCTGCTGCATTTGGCTTAAAACTGTAGCTCCAATGTTACTCAGTATTGTTAGGTTAGAGCTGTGAAGGTATGTAAGTTAGTGAGAGAGTATGTAAATATGTAAGTTTTTCTGTTCCATCAATTCTGAATTTTTTTAAACCTTTGAATTTTCTTTCTGAATTTTTTTTGAACTCTTGATTTTCCATGGGCCAGAAATTCGATGGAAAAAAAAATGACGAAAAAAATCGATGGATAAAACTCACTTTTTCTGTCTCACTAGAACAAACTAGTCTATCTAAGAGCACATTGATATCATGACAATCAAATCATGACAAAAAACTTTTTTTTTCCATCAAATCTATTTCCAGCTAATTATTCTCCATCAAATTTCTAGGCCATCAAAAATCAAGGGTTAAGAAATAAATTCTGAAATAAAATTAAAAATGTAAAAAAAAATCAGAAAGAATATTCAAAGGTCTAAAAAATTCATAATCTGACGAAAAAGAAAAACTTCCATATGTAAACAGATGGATGATGGGAAGTAGGGGCAACCTTACAATTGTCCCACCCACAAACCAATTTCTTTAAAAAAAACTCCTGCCAATCCGCAGAAACTATGTCCCAGAAATATATATATATATAGAAACCACCAAATCATTAAAAAACACTCACACACTAGGAATGCTGTTGCAATAGATCAAAATATGATTGGAGTGGGACTTTAAAGATGCACTTGCATAAAAGCAATACTAATGGATTATAAGATAAACCAATAAATTTGCCATGTAAAGGATAATGAAACCCAGCTCAAATGTGTAGTGTTCTTGATCCCTTTAGACTCCTGTGTTGACATCCAACTTTACCATAAATGTCTGCCAAAGTTAAAATGTCAAAAGATGAAGGACTACTTTCACAACGAGGAAAGTCATAATATGATCTCTTGTATTTTATTATTACTAATTATTTATCCTTTTAAGTGTGAGCTTTTCTCTTGCTGTGTGAGCTTTGATATTAACTAATGCTAATTCAGGTGAAGTTAGGTGATTTTTTCAAATGTCAGACACTGCAACTAAACATTGCACATAGACTTGCACAATGAACCATTTCCATGTTTTAGGACATTTTCAGACTGCTGTAAGAAACCGTACCTAATAACAGATTAGCTAAGCTAAAGCTATTTACTGCAAGGGGTTTCTGTGAATTTCAGCTATATTTACATGGAGCAAGAACCGTTTCTTTCTCATCTAAATGCTGCTGCTAGCAAATTTGTAAAGAAAGATGCTTCTATTATACACTGATCAGAAAATACTATCATTTTATGTTGCTAAAAAAATTTATCTTTTTTACTTGATCGCTTAAATACTTCTGAAGATGTAGAGACACAGTGGTAGTCTCACATAGGACACTCTGCCAAACAAGAAGAAAAAGGACCCTTCCCAACTTCCCAGAGCTCCATCAGATTGAAATTGTTGCTATAGCAACAAGTGCAATGCAATGATCTCATCACTTTTGCTTGCCAAAACAAAGAATGGGCTCATATCAGTGTTGAGCATTAGTAGCACCTATTAGGAAATCCCATTTCTCCCCATTCATTTACAGTTCTATAGCTAGTTTGGTGGAAAATGTTTTAACTGCATCACACATCTCCCTAATAAATGCTCATTTTTCACTGATCACACCTTCATATTTAATCATGAATTTAACTCTAATGAAATTGTAATATGCACTTTTATCATAAGATGATCTTTTCCTTGAGAGAAATGAGTATTGCATTCAAATGCCAATGTAGTTAAAGAGATACAAATATACATTATCTGAATTTTTAATAGGAATATTTTTGAGAATATATAAAGGGGTGTAACATTATGCCATTTCTAAAGAAATAAACATTTGGATTAAAGCTGAAACATTCATTCAAAGTGTGGAAAGTAATACTGTGTGTCTTTAAAGACCCACTCCAATGAAAATCATGTTTTGGGGGTTTTAACATGGTTTTTGTTAGCATTTTTCTCATCATGTAGGACATATATTTAAAAAATAAGATTAAAAAAGCATTTCTACGTATTTTTTTATTCAAATCATGATAGATCAGTAACAGATGAAAATATCTGATTTGAAAAAAATAAAGGTTTGTGGCGCAGCGACCTCCATGGGTGGACCAAAGTCTCCCTCTGCCTCAATTCTAGATTCTCCACTTGAAGACAAATAGATCCATTAACGTCTTCACTTTTGTCGTCTGAGCTGCCATCTGGCTCAAAACTGTAGGGCTGCATAGCTCCAACATTACTCGTTCTTTTTGTTAGCTTGATGTTGTGAGAGTCTGTAAACTAATGGAGAGTGTAAACAAAGGAATTCTAGGATAGCAACATAGGATTACTTCTGTGCCAAAAGTCCCGCCCACAACCCAGAGGCAAATTTAAAATAAGCTCCTGCTGCTCTGCCGAAAATATTTCTTAAAAAAAACGAAACGGGCTTTTTGGTTTTGGACGAAATTGTATGCTCATTAGTAAAAGACCACTGAGAACAATTTTACAATAATTAAATTATAGCTAGAATGGGACTTTTTAAAAAAAAAAAAAAAAAAAAAAAAACTACTTTTAAAATTTCTGGAACCGTTAGATGAGTGCAACAACTGAATGCAAATCTCTACTACGCTGCAGTACAGGTTGGTGATCTGGGAATTTGGGTACCAAGTTATAACAGGACTAGTAACGCTTATATTGATGCCAATATTGTTAGTTTTTTTATCTTGAAATGTATTATAGAATAGATTTGGAAATATGATTTTTTTGTTAAATAAAAGTATAATAAGACACAGGAAAGAGAGCAAATACATTTTAATGAATTAATAATGACAATCTGAACTGAATATTAATCAAATATAGAACATGTATATTATTAATTGCATAATACAATAATAATAAGAGAAAACAGTAACTAGAGCAAAATTTAAAAAAAGCAAAAATGTAACAAAAATGTAACAAAAATGTAAAAATAACAGAACAACAAACAAAAAAAACTGTAACACAAGTTTTGAAAGTATCGATCTTATCATGCTAGTATCCATTATCGATCTGAGTAGCGATAGTATAAATTCTCAGATCGATATGCCCACCACTAAGCTACAGGAACTAAGACTCATAAATCACCCACATTTTTGGTAGTGTTTGATAACCATTACACATTTAAGATTTTGTTATTTGACGATGCATTTATTAAAATGCATAGATTGTAGTATAATTTTCCACATAGTGTCAGTATGCACTGTACTTTGTTTGTGCCATCTCTGGAATGTGATGATCTTATTTTTAGCTGTGCAGATCTGTTTTGTGTCTTTCCTGTTTATATTTGATCAGATACTACACTGAAATGATCTTCTGATTTAGTTTAGATTTTTTTTATTGTTGCTCTTTTTATTTTAATTTTCCAGCAGACATAAGGCATGACTTTTCCTCTCAAATTCATTTTCCCCCTCCTTCTGAGCTGTACTTCATCTCAATCGTGAGAGTAAAGCCTAGTAATGAGCTTAAGAGTGGGACTGTGCTCATGCTGTGGATGGCAGACTCAGCACTGGGCATCTGCCAGCTCTCTTTGGCGATGACCCATACTCCCCTCCCCTCTGCTTCAGCCAGTCCAGTCCCAGTGGAGTTTGCAAACAAAGCCTGCAGCATTCTGGGAAAAAAAAAAAAAAAAAAATTAATGTGGTTTTGGTTTAGCTAGTCGTCGGGTCTCCAAACACATGTAGTTCTTTAAAATTCAACTCATCTGAATGGAGGCATTTATTTATGTTAACATGATAGTAGGCAGAATACGCTATAAGTAATATTTATTTTAGGTTGAGCTGCTATTTTCCAAAGTTTACTTAATATGAAAATATCAACCTTGAAGTGTAGTCATGGTAATCCTATAGGAAAATAGCACTGAGCAAAAGCAAACGATGAGTCATTGTTCATTTGTAACACCTGTTTTTACGTTGAAAATAATTAGTGGGTTATGAACTCTAAATATGCTGACATAGTTTTAGAAAATATACAGATGTTAAATGTCATTATCTGTGGCTACACTCTACCAAAATAATAATACTTGTTCACATGTTACCACAATTATGTTGTTAAAAAATATATAAAAACAAACAAAAGGTAATCTAATTAAAAAATGCCGTTTTGGTTATGTCTATTGAAAAAATGTTTTAACAAAAAAGAAGGTTTTAGAGTGTGTCAATATGTTTGTCCCTGTTGGGGAGTTTGAAGTGGATACTCGAAAAACTCGAAAGCTGCCAATGAAATAAGGGATTAAACCAGAGCTCACATGCTCCTACAGATAGATGCAGAAAATGCATTTGCTGGGTTAAAAAGTTCTGCTTTTAAAGTGTCATCCAGTGTTTACTTATTTTTGCTTTTCATAGTTATATTTTCAGCGCTGTAATACTTTTTCTATCTACTGATAACTTTAAGAATGCTTTAATAAATAAAGTAATTTCTGCTTCTGTCTTTGTCTTGAAGTTTTCTTTAATGAATTATATTTAATTTTGTTTTATCAGAAGAATTGTATCTTCATAACTTTTATTGGTAGTGTTGATTTTAGGAATGAGTGAAATATTGATGCCAGTATTGGTATTGGTGCATAATTTAAATTTATTGGCATCAGTTTGATTTGAAAAAAATCCACTGATATTTTTCTGTCAAATACACTTAACTTTTGAAATGTTTACTTGTTTCGACTAGATTCCTGTCACGGGACAGATTTAAATGTACTTAAAAGCCTTGCTTCAAGCGGTTGCACACAACCACGTTGAGTAATTGTTCTGAAGCAACTCAGCTACACTGAAAAAAGTGAAAAATTGGATCAGTTAACAACAGCTCTGTAATTTGTTACTTTTAAAACTATTAGTTTTCACCTAATTAAAATTTTGAGTTGATGGTTTGCTCGACTTGAAAACATAATTTGATAAAAAAAAAAAAACTAATATTTTAAATGTAACAAACTACAGAACTTTTAATAATTGATCCAATTTTTCTGTTTTTACAGAATCCAGAATCCCACGAGGTTAAATATTCTTAGTTTTCTACTCAAGAGTGATGTGTAATCACTATAAATCACTGAGTAAAGCAAAATTTTGAATGTATTTAGTAATATTTATATAACAAGCATTTTAAAAATGCATGAAAAGTAAAACGAGTTGAATAAAAATAACACAATTAATTTTAGTAAAATTAAGAACAGCCAAAGTTCATTTACTTATAGTCACTTTTTATTTTGACTTTTTTCACAGGCATTTTATTTTTGATAGGGATACATTCCAGACAATGGGAAACTTATGTCTAATTGCCACTAAATGGTATGTTCAGATTGTCACAGTTTTAAAGCAATACTTGTTCCTTTGAGATCCCTTGCCGTATGTTAAAAATGTCAACTACAATGAGATTGTACTATGAAAGAGAAGTTGTACATTTCTAATGAAGAAACAAAAATCTAAACGTTTTGTTATTGTCGACACTTAAATATTGGTATCGGCAAATATCAGCAATCGGCCACTGTTGTAGGAGTAATATCGGTTATTGATATCGGGTGGAAAATATGATATCAGTCCATCATTAGTTGATTTTTGGTTGTATATCACTGGATTTTAGTTAATAGAAACCTGTCATCTAAATTAGGAGTTTTGTGATCTATTTTTTCTATTTTTAATATTTTACATTTTGTGACTTTTTGATTCCTAATAGATAGATCTCAACATGGCTGCAATCAAACAAACAATGCTAGTGCACTAATAGGGTTGTTGTGGCAGCCAAACTTCCTTTCAAATGAATATTATTAAATATCATATTGGTTACTTTAAAAATACAAGTTGCAAAAAAATATATATATAGTTTTTGAGAATTTCTGACTCATTTTTGCTGGACATCTGCAAGTGCGACTTTCTCTGCACCTCTGCTAGAGTCCATCTCACCCTTCCCTTTTTTCATTTTTGTCTCCTCGTTGGATGTCCGAGCAGGTGTCAGCACATCCGTTGCACCCCTGACTGAGCATTGCCTGACAGAGTTGGGGGCTGGGATGTTCTCAATCAATAAAAAAAACCCCTAAGAATAAGGAGAAAATCAAATCAACTGTTAGTTGAATTAATACATCCAGGATGTTACAATTTTGTCTGATTCACCAGAAACCAAGAACACATAAAAACACAGTATTTCTTTATTTTTTCAGAAAACTATTAAAGGCTGCATTTCAGTACAAAATTGGTGGAGGATTGTGAATCTAAACACCTGCTATTCTGAACACTCAACATTTCCTGTGGAGACTCTTGCTGCTCCATATTAATTGGTTCTGCAAAGTCAATACTCGATTCAGTTCGGAGGTCCCAAGAGGTTCCTAAAAGTCAACATTGCTAAACAAACACAACGTGTTTAAAATTGATTTCTTTTTTCAATCTGGGAATCAATGGTAAATTTGATAAATATAAATATATAAATATCTGGGGAAATGCTAAAAAGTTATTGCCAACAGTAGAGTTTTTTTTAAACTGTCTGCGCGTTTGTTAGTGGGTGGAGCTACGATTTATGTAGCATTTTCCATAGTGAGATGTTAAAGCTCTCTATTGAGTCATGGTTGAGATACTGAACTTGAATCTTGCTCCCAATCTTCTAAGATGAGTGGTTGCAAATATAAACATATTTTTTTTTTCTACTTCAGTCAGTTTTGCTGTTATTTCAAAAAATAAAGCCTTAAAAATGTTGGTGAAATGCTGTCTGTGCATTTACAACAACAACAAATAGACCCCTGCAGACACCCCGGCTATGAATGAAGTTTGTTTAGTTGAGTAGTTTTGTAGAGATCATGTTCTCCACCAGATGTAATAGAGGAAACTGGTGGGGGGAGAATGGTTATTAACTATGAATGACATAGTGGCAAGGAACCTGAAACTCTTCACTTCCTAAATACACAAAAGAGTCAAGGAGAAATAAGAATGCCGTTCTAGATTGAATTCTTCTGTTGTGGGTTACGTTTTTTTGTTTTGCATTCTGAGATGAACACACCTACAGACACACACGAGCAAACTGCTGCACACACTAGGGCCATTCTCTGATGTGACCTTCAACACATGCAGGCTGGCATTCAATTACCGCCCTGTCAGTGGCCCATCCAGCCCAGTGGCTGCGCGTCCTTGAGATTCTCTCTGCAGCCTATGTCCAGTCTATATTCCATTACAGTCCCCACATCAGGCCGGCCTCACGTCCTCATTGCCGTGTAGCATGCATGCAAAAATCCCCAAAGCTTTTTAACGTTGGATTCTCCCTGCACAGAGTCTCAGCCTGCAGTGAGCAGTGGAAGCTCTGTGCTGAATCACATCAAAGCAATTGATAATTTGATTTGTCTTTATTTGGCTGTAAAATTTTGTTCTGTGGTTCAGGGAAAGAAGTTTAGCAAGTTTAAGTTAAAAAATCTGAGCCCTGCTCATCTGAAATTGCTAATATTTAAAGTTTTGGAGCTGTATTAAGTCCATCGCTGCTCTTCTTTGCCTGATTATCCTCCCAAATTTGCCCAGAAGGGGCTATTTACTGTACAGACCTGCAGTCATTACCAAAAGTATTGTGTGGGCTGGGTTTTGTGTTAGGAGTCATTTTGAGCTGGTGCCACTTGAAAGCTCTTGAGGATTTAACCCTGCGTGCCCCTACTACTCTGCAGAGATGATTTGACGGCTGTTGATTGACCTCGAGCAGATGTCTCTTGTTGGTTTTTGGTGTTTGTCATTATTATCTTTTTTTTTTTGTGAATCGGTCAACCTAATTCTGTTGCTGCTTCATTTTTTTCCTGCATGTATAAGAATTTTAAAGTACAGTTTAGGGATGAATAGGTTTCTCATACTGACTGTGTGGCTGCAAAAACAAAACAGTGGGGGTGCAACATTTAGTCTTTTAATTGATTCTTCAGTTTATAGAAATATAAATGGTTACCACAAGGCAATTAATCTTGAAATCTGAATCACATTTTTTTAATCTGATATAGACCTATATTTAAACTTTTTATCAACATAGTTCTAAAAGTTGAACATTTAAACCTAATATATGTATGTTTTAATTTTTTCCCTTTTTTTTAAGCCAAACCTTTTTTTCTATGATTAACCCCTTCTTGCCTGCATTTTAATCTAATTACCAGTTGTTAAAAAATATAAAATTAAATATTCTTCTGTATTTTTTTCATTACAGATAATGGAAAATTAAGTTAAATAACTTTGCGACAGAAGTTACATATTACATGCATTTTATATTTTTATGGAGTGTCAAAAGCAAAATCTTATACTCTGTGCACGCAAGGTTTATTGGAAGGGAGAAAATGTTTACACAAAAGCAAATAAATGTTGCTTATTAAGTAAATAGATTAAAATAGATGCATATTTTTTTATCCTGCATAAAAGTAATGTTTATTTCCATATATATACATATTTGTGCACCGGAATTTTTTCTTTTGTAAGTGGATAATAACAATTTGCAAATATATATATATATATATATATATATATATATATATAATTTCAACCAAAGGTTAGAAAACCCTTATTTAGCAGGGCTCTTTTTTTTATTTGTAGCCTTTTTTTTCCTCAGAGGTAAATGTTTAAACTTTTAATTGAAAAAATAATTAGTGCAGTGGTCGATAATGTAGCTAAACAATCATTACTTGAAGCCCAAGCACTCACTCTGACTGACTCTTTGCAGGGCTGTCTGTTTAATCAGTGCCAAACACAGGTTGCAACACCCCCTGCACTTTGATTTTTGAATCCTAGCTATTTAATTTACCGGTGATCAGTCTAAAATAATTTAAAAAACATTTATCAGTTAATCTAAAGTAAGGGGAAACCACTCATGATCTTTGAGATGTCTGATTTAGAGGTTTTTAACTTCCCTGCTTTTGTCTTAAATCTAAAATGACATTTATAGTGCTAAAATAGTCACAAAACTGCAATTATATCTCAAGATGTCTACAATCTATGCTAACAAATATATCCCTCAATATGCTTCTATAAAACCCACTGCAGTCTCTTGAATGAGATGCAGTCGCCGACCCGATGCTGATTGTTGCCTCATGAGAAGCTCATAAAGGAAGTGGAGACCTATTAGCCCTGGAATATTTTATGGTCCTCCGAGTGTATTCTGTATCCCAGACAAGCTCTCCCCACCACAAGCACCTAAAAATAATGTCAACTCGAAACTTAAGCTGCTAAACTTATTCAGCATGAACTGTCTGCCGAGAAAACAGTGGATTTTAGCATTCTTGTGCCAGAGAGCTTTAGCTGTGTTTCATGTCAAGTGACTCTACTTATTTAGACTAAACAATAGTGTGTTTCATAAGGCATGTTTTTTATCCTTGTGAGGTAAAAGAGTAAGTTGGAATTCAAGTGCAGGGGAAAAATGCTGATAAAAAGCAATATTCATATTTTACTTGCAACATTTTATAGATTTTTTTTTTAATTCATGGGGTCCTTTACAGTCTTAGTTACCCTTTTGTCCATCTTTAAAGCAAATTATATGCTTGATCTACTCGATGTTTACTAATGCTTGTGATTTAAAGGCAAAGCATTGCTCCTTTAAAAATAAAATTTTCAATTGTTACAAATATGAGTAAAAGTTAGTTAATTTTAAGGCTGTTTGAAGATCTACGTAGATGAAAAAGGTATTTTTAGGTGTTTTTAAGTGTTCTTGTGGCATTTTTCTGATGATTGAGAACATTTATAAAGAAATTTTAGCTGAAAATAATCTGAGGATTTCTGTTTTCAGATGTGAATCAGAAGAATTATTTTTCCAACGACAAAAATGTTGTTAGAGAAAGATTGTTACATAATAATAATACATTGGGTGGACCTCAAAACTGTACGACGGACTTGTGGGCCTGAAGAGGGGCTGTAAGCTAGCGGGAAGCATGTAAACATCTCAGGATTATGAGTGACAGGAAGGGGAGCGGGGTTGCTCCACACCAATGATCCACAACTCAGAGGTGAATTTATATTGAACTACTGCTGCTCTGGCAAAACTATTTCCTCAAAATCGACTCAGGTTTTTTTATTTAGGCTAAAAATGACATAATAATGATTAAAAGATCACTAGGAACTCTTTTAGAATAGCTCAAAACATAATTAGAGGAGGATTTTAAATGCAGCTTTTTTGTCCCACTCCAACCATGTTTTTTTTTTTTTGTAAAATTGTTCCCAGTGGTCTTTTAATTATGATTATGCTGTTTTTAAGCAAAAATAAAAAATAAAATACCTGTATCGTTGTGGGCGGAACAATTGGAGTGGAAGTTATCTCCGCTAATGTTCCCATCAGGCCTTGTTTTTACACTCTCTACCGTTAGCACCTAACAAGCCTAAGCTAAGGTTATATTAGAAAAAAACAGTGAACAATATCAGAGCTATCCAGCCGTACAGTTTTAGCCAGATGGCAGCTCAGGTGAGGAAAATGAAGACGTAAATGGATCTGTTTGTCTGCAGGGTGCTACAGAACTGGAGCAAAGGACAGCTTTGTCTCGCCCACGACAGTGACTGCGTCATAAGTCTGAGCTTTTTCAAGCATCCGATTTCCATCTGTCCCTGATTCAGTGTGATTTGAATACAGAAATATTCAGAAATGCAGATTTAGTCTTCAGTTATTTTATGAATGTCTTCCATCATGAGAAAAACACTTCAATTACATGTTTTTTCTACAAAAGAAAAGTTTAACACGTAAAGTAGATCAGCAGAGCCAATTTTTTTAAAATCAAATATATTTCTTAGATGTTTGAGCCCACTAAACTTAAATTCTCAGAAGGCACATTTATATTGATATATTGATTATATTGTTACATTGACAACATTTATTGCTTATACTTTCCCAAAGACACCAGATTTGGATTGAGTCTGTAGTTTTTGTTCATACGCTTGGAATGTGTCAGGTTCAGAACATGGTCCGGTATCTATAAACTCAGACATGGTACTTAATGTGGTGCAGAAGTGTGTTTTTGTTAAGTTGTTATGGAGCTCTGTGATAAAAGGAACTGAAAGGATTTTTTTCTGCAGATCTTTTCAGTACTTATGACTGGATGAAGAGGAGAATTTGAGGATATACATCAAGTTCCAGTTTTTGTTTAGAATATGGTTCTGGTTAGCCACACATGCCATCAGAACGGCACAGGAGATTCCAGCACAGAAGCATGTGACCGGCATCTCCACTTCAGAATGTGTCGTTTGGTTAAATCTGCTCTACAGTCCAGAATCTGTGCTGGCTTAAATGAATAAAGTAGATTAACTCTGTTACTGGATAATGGAGATTGAACTGGTAAACACAATTACTAAGGGGCGCTTCTAGCTTGAACAGCACCCTCAGAACCCCCCCACGTGGCCCCACACACCTCCTCAAATACGTTTCTTTGTTTTTCGTGGAAAGGAACTTTCTTTTTTTCTTAGAGAAACATAGGTCATTTGAATTTCTGGAATCTAAATTCTGTCAGTAAGAAACTTCAATTTCACAAAATAGAAATCATTCTGCAAATGTGTGTGTGCACGTGTGTGAGTGTGATTGGGCTAATATTATTTCACACTCAGGACACAATGCTGATAGTCAAGAACAGAAGCAGAAGGAGATCCAAGATACTTTGGAAGTCTGAGAATCGCACTGAAATACTGTTTAAAGCGATCAACACAGTTTTGTCAAATTTGAGGCGCGTTGAAGAACGAGCTGAACGCATTGTTGAACGCGTATTTAGTGCATAGTGTTCACACTGGACAAGCAGGGAGTGGATTCTTATTATTTTTCTACTTTTTACTAGTGCATGTCCGCCACCTACAGTTGGAAGAGGCTTGGTACAAAATGTCAAAACGGGGCAAATCTTGCCAATCTTGCTCCAGGCTTTTTTATTCCACAGCTCTTTTCTGATATATGAAAGACCTAGTGTCATATATTTATGGCCAAGGACAAATCGCTATTATTAATTTTCAAATGGTTGGTACTTCAGTGAACTAAAGGGAATGTCATTCATTTGTCTCGACGAAATCCGAGTCTCTGATTGGTCAAAATTTGACCTGGTTTCACTAGCAATTGGCGTCCGATGGCCACAGGTTTTGTATGTCGAGCCTGAGAACAGTCCTAAGAACTTGCATAGCTACATGTGAATGTGAGACTTTTGAATGTGTTAGCCCATAACGCGTGTTTACATAAGCTTTTCATTGGAAGTGGCTGCTCGAACACACGTTGCTGAGGGCGGGGTGAATGTAGCTCAAGAGTTTGAATTGTTTGAATAGTCAATTCAGTTTGACTTAGTATTCGCATTACCAAACTCCCTTCAAGTTAATAGAGTCATAGAAAAACTTTAATTTCGACACCTCACTAAAAATTTACAAAATCAACATTGCAGCCAATTCGACTAATTTGGAATTGTCTTTAAATTTAATTAGACAAAAAAATATATTTATGTTAGTAAATTCAATGGAAGTAATTACCAAAGAATGACAGATGATAAAATGCTAGTTTGTTTCATTATAGGCTTATATTTAGCAACAGGAGTCATGTAGTTCTGCACATGCCTTTATGGTGGGAAGCTTTTCCTCTTAGTTTTTTTTTTTCTCTCTTGGTTTTTCAGTGTAAAAGAAAAGCAAAGGTGTAGAAACATCATTATTGACAGAAGCAGCCAGACTGCTTGGACCTGTAATTCCTCTCTGTCCTTAGTACATGTTTTTCAGGCAAAATTAGCCCTGATAATGCAAATGATACTGCTAATGAAAGCGTTAAGTTATTCAGCTGGTGGTCCTCTGGAGGGAAACGTCAGCATGTCTCTTGATCCCCGAAGCAATCCCCCTCCACCCACCCCCCACCCCTCATTGGTGAGGGCTGGTAGTCATCCGGCTCTGACGGCAGTGATGCAGCCGGCTCAAAGACAGCGGGGGTGGCAGTTGCAGAAAAATCCATTCCCAGAATGAGCGTTCTGCTGAGGCAGGTATGCCGACCTTTGAGGCGTCTGATAGGTCAATGCTCGGCAGCGTGCCAGGACGTTCGTGGCCAAATGCCAGCCCTGGTGGTGCTGATAGTAAAGCCCATCTGAGCAACAGCCAGCTATGATCAATGGAACCCCTTTGGCAGCTCATTGATAGCATACAGTATGGTACCACCACTAGCACTCGCTAACAGATGCAGGTGACGGACGACAATTGGGTCATGATAAGGGACGGCTGATGAAAAAGAGAGGCTGCACGTCTGTGCCTGGCAGCTGCTCGGACGGCGTGGTCTGCTTTGAACAGGGCCGTACACTTTAAGCAAAATACACTTCCAATCGATCTCTTCTTTTGGCACCTAAGTATTGTTTGTGAATTAGTCTTGTATGGCTTGAACCAGATGAGATTTTCCTGCTTGTGCTGCAGGAATTCTCTGCACGAGGATTATCCCGCACCATGCTTTCCTGCACGTGATACTCCAGCACTGCTGAGTTTAAAGGCTCCAATGAAAATCATGTTTTTAAATTGTTTTTGTTGATTTTTGTGTAATTAAAGCCATAGATAAAAAAAATAGGATTAAAATTGTATTTTTGAGTATTTCTGTATTCAAATTGTTGTTTTTCAGGAGCATATGACAAAATGCTGTTGGAATAAGTCTGTGTTTGTAGGTGCTACAGCTGTCCACTTGCAGAGAAATAGATCCATGTACTGTATGTCTTAATTTTTTTTTATGTCTGAACTATGTGGCTTATTTTTATTTTTTTAAACTTATACAACACTTAAAAACAGCAAAAAACAGGTATAGAAATACGTAAAAATCAGGTGCAGGAAGACGCAAAAAAAAACCATATAGGCTTATAAAACAAAAAAAATTAAATTATACAATTTTATACATTCACAATTATACACATTAAAAATCTAAAAAAAACAAAAAAATAGATTTGCATTTCATAATATAATCATTTTGACATTTTTTTTAAAGAAGGGTCTAATAGCTCCAATATTGCTCACCATCTTTGTGGAACCTTTAATGTTAGGTTGAGGTTGTGAGGAGCTGTAAGCTAGTGAGGGAGAGTGCAAATAGATGAATGACGGGAAGTGAGTGCAGGATGTCTTCAGGCCCACAAGTCCCAAGTCTGCCGCTCTGCAGAAACTATGTCGTAGAAAACGACTGTTTTTTTATTGTTCCCCCCAATAAACAAAAAAATAGATCAAAAGATAATAGAAGCGGGACCTAAACGGTTTTTATTTTTTCATCCTCCCTTTAGGTGCCCACGGCGTGAGAGAGGAGCCCCGCTTTGTGACGGCACGCGCCGGCGAGAGCGTGATCCTGGGGTGTGACGTGTCCCCTCCCCTGGATGGCCAGCAGCCCCCCTACGTGGTGGAATGGTTCAAGTTTGGAGTCCCTATTCCCTTCTTCATCTACTTCCGCTTCTACCCTCCTCATGTGGATCCAGAGTACACTGGTGAGATTAAACCTTTCATGTTGTGGAGTGTGTCTTCAATGGGGATTTCAGAGCGTCCTGTGAATGTTTTTAGTACACAAGCACACTAAATCCACAACGCTGTTTTGTTCCCAGTGCTGTGTAAAGCATGGAGTTGACAGAATTTCATGCTGCTTATGGTAGAAATTCTTTCCTTACCATGTATAAGCAGCTCTGGCTGGTCTAAAACCAAAATCCCTGATTAAATAAAACCCATCAAAGATGCTCATCACTCAATTTCTTCTGATTTATGGGAACTTTTAGTGATAATTTTTAATATAAAAAAAATAGGAATGAAAGCATAAGTATATCCGATTAATCTGGTTTAATAAACACATATATGTTTTTTTTTTCATTTGATTGAAGAAATATTAGATTTTCCTGTTTTCCAGTACTGTAAAATTGAATAGATGGAGGTCATCCTTATACAAATAGAACATGAAAAGAATAAAAGAGAAGGATCAGAAAAATTAAAATGTATTTTCTATCTCTTGCTAAGAAGGATGAGGCTTGGAGGAAAAAAGGAATCATAGTATTTCACTAATCCATAGGTCATACTGTTTATTTAGTCGCCTCCACAATCATCAGCGTGATGTTGAACTGAAGATTGATGTTCATTCGGGTTTCACTTTTATATCTCATGCTCTTCGAATGTCTGACCCCCTTGAAAGCTATTAAAATATGCACAAAGACATTCCCCACACGCTCCTCACCAGCGTTATGTGGCTACCGCTTAGTGTAAGTTTTTCTCGTCGTGTATTGAAAAAGAAAATAAAAACTTAAAATGTGTCTCAGCCATAAAGGATCAAATCAAAGGATGTTCTAAAGCAGCACCGCAAATACAGATGTCGGGAAATATAAACCACACAACTGCAAACGTTCACAATAAAAAAATCCTCATATAATTTAACGTCCGTGTGCAGAAATGACTTAAATATATTTTTGCTTCACTTGTTCTATTCTTTTTAGTTTTGCGTCAACGTGCGCCTTACCTCTGTAAAGCTGATGGGTGTAGTGGTGAAACTTAAATCATCTTATAGCATTTTTATTAGTTTTTAAGATATAGATTTCTCTGCACTGCTGACGACTTAATCACAAAGTTCTTGCTGAGAGCAGAATAAATTCTGACAAGCGATTTCAAATAAATTGCCGTGCAAATCTTTTTTCATTCGCAAGGGTGACGTACAATTAGGTCCTGATAACTCAGGTGTTTGTGATGATCAGGGACCATTTAGTTGATTTTTTTAAGTTTATGTCAAGCTTTGTTTCCTGTTTTTCCTGTACGGTTGGACCATGGTATCCGTTTAGCCTTGTTTTTTTTTTTTTTTTTTCATGCTCCGTTGAGGGATATTCAAGAAGCATTTTGTTTTTGCCGTACTTTTTGCATGCCACATTGCCTGTAAGTAGTAAAACCACAGCGTGACAGGGTGGTACATGCAGGCATGCAGGACTGCTCAGGGCCTTTAGCTCTGTATGAATGAAAGGGGAAAAAAATACTTGGGTCAGCATTTTACTACTGCATTGTACATAAATGGCTTCCCTCTCACTCTACTGACAATGCAGCACAGAGTCTATACAGTGCACACAGCAGGGAATAAAAGGAAAAAGTTTAGAATGTGGAAGACTGCAAAATAGCAGTGGTTTACTTCAAAAAATAGGCTTTTAAGCATTACAAAGTATTATGTCATAAAGTGAAATATAGAAAATTTAAAAATATGAAAATTACAATGTGATTCATACAGTAGCATTATAATTTAAAGTACAGCAAATGTGCAATCTATGTAATCTAAGACTGAGATTAGCCATTTTTCTTTTTTTTGGCTACAATAAATTCATAAATACATAAATAATAATAATAGATAAACGTAGACATGACAAAACCCAAAGAGAACCAAAATACTGACATTGCAGATGATTTACCAATGGAGATCTAAAAACCAGAGACTGAAATAATCTGGGGGTCATTCACACAAATCCAGACAGCTGTGGAGGATTTATAACCTAAACTTGATGTGACAAGAAAAATAGAACAAAAAAAATCAAAGAAATATCACAAAAAGTGCAGAATCCTCAAACCTTAGTTGTCTGTGCTGTGTAAGAACTAGATGGAATGGCTTCAAATAATCACATTTATCCTTCAGTTTCCAAATGTTGTCTTTCTCTGTATTTTCATAACCCTGATATATATAATTATTGGCGCTTTACAGTTTTCTAGATTATTTTTCCCCTAATTCCATGTCTTTTTTCAAGATTTACATAATTAATAAGCATTAGTCTTATTAATAAAACCTTGCAGCTCTTGATATCTGAATTGCAATGAATTCAAGGCATAGCTTTTAAATGCTCAGCTCCTCTGCAGATTGCAGGTGTCTTTGTCCTCCTTGTTTGCTGAAGTTCATCCTAAGTTCAGTGATGTCAAATCAAGCCAAGATGGCAGTGAGAGCTGAGCTAAAAAATTGGACCCAGCACAAACCAATGGATGGCGTCACTACAAAGAACATGCTCTCTCTTAAGGACAGCCTTGAATGGATATTCACAGAAAGGGTTTTGGAGCTTGTGTCAGACCCTGACTTCCTTTTTTTTTATTTACTGTGTGGGAATAAGCAAAAGTATTACCTCCAAAATAAACTCTGTTTTACTGCGTTTTGACCTAGTTGCTCCTCAGAGAAATATCTTGCTCTTTAGTTGCTCTTCAGGAGCTAATTACCGTTGCCCGTCATTTGTTTGGAGCTTGGTTGCCTCCGAACACCGAGATTCAAAATTTTATGGTAAAATCTTCTGCCCTTTTTTGGCCAAACTGAAAAAAAAATGACAAATGAGTCTTAGGCCAAACATGAAAGTTATGGACAGGAAAAACTAAGACAATGAAACGGTGACTAGCAGGGCTTGGAGATCTGGAACATAGTCAGGGTGGTAGATTTCAAGAACCAAGAATGAGCTGCTCTGCCCTAAAGTATTGCCCTAGATTTAAAAGTACTGAACAGTGGATCAAATGTGAAATTAGTTGCTCTGTCCAGTCGTTTTATTGAACTCTAGAAAACTTTCCTAATTAGCTCAGTCAGATGACTCCACATTATGATTGAAAGAACACACCTGGTCCAGGTAATCAGCAGCAGGCAGTGAAGGGAGAGCTGGAAAACAGGCAGGGTAGTAGATCTCAAAGTCCAGGAACGAGGAGGCCAGCTTTAGGGTGTATTCAGACTGGACACATTTAGTTAGCTCACGTGAACCAGCAAGTTATCTGTCTGAATACACCCAAGGGGACTCTGGTTTAGAACCAGGAACTTCTCTCAGATCCATTTTTTGAGGTGGTCTCAATTCGTTTGGAGTTGGACTGAGCTCCAGTTTGCTCTCAGTTTCCTCAGTCTTAATAGGCTCCATACTCGGAGTGGAACAACGGGACCAAACGGCCGCAGTAGCTGTACATTATATGACGTATTCTGAGTAATGGAGCAACAATGATACACAGCAACTCGTTGAAATATGGTTGGATCAATGCAGGCTCATTAAAACAACTTTTGACAACTTTTCTTCTTAGTCGTTGTATCCTCAGTAACTGTCTTGCAGCGTGCCTCAACTGTACCAGAGTAGCAAGTAAAACATGTCATACCTTAAATTGATAAAGATGTTCAAAACTGGTCAGGGAAATGTAAAGTTTCAACACATGATCACTATCAACTCGTCGCATATTGACTTTTGGTCAAGAACCTCTTAGTGTCAAAAATAGGTGTTTTGAGTGTCCCCAACTCGTCGTCTTTTGATGTGCTGGCTGCTCCCATTAAATCACGGGTCCCGACTTTCAGGACGCGGAGCACACCAGTACCCTAACCCAGTACTGATATCCTAACCCGACACCGGACGCAGTACCAGATGCGGTACCAGACGCAGTACTTGAGGTACCGCGGTACTAGATATGGTACCGGCACTAGACCCAGTACCGGACCCAAACTGGTACCTGACGCGGGATTTTAGCCGAACCATTACCAGGTTAAGGAACTGGTCCCGGGTTTTTGCACTGGCACTGGATGCATTCCGAGGACCAATCTGCATCAGTGATTTTAAGAACAGCCAGCACGTCAAAAAACGACGAGTTGGGGACACCCAAAACATCAAAAAGTGACGTGGAGGAATTCTTAACCAAACATCTATATGTGACGACTTGGGGATGAGAATGTGTTGAAAGTGTGAGCTAGTGAACTATCGCGACAAAGACTGCAAAGCTCAGGACTTCTAATATTCTTTCTCTCGTTGCTTTGCCCCGCCCTCGTAATTCCTGGCTACTACATCCTGCTGCAGCCTGGCCTCCTTTTCCATTCGGTTCCCTTCGGCTCACCTGGCAGGTGTGGCCAATGATG
>NC_050524.1:12942354-12955716 GCF_002922805.2 Oryzias melastigma | reverse complement strand
AACCCAGCCTGCTGCTCTGCTCCCTGCCTGGCTTGGTGTGGCCGCCTCCGACTTAAATGGACACCAGGTGCCAATCAAGGCACATTGGCCACACCTGCCAGGTGAGCCGAAGGGAACCGAATGGAAAAGGAGGCCAGGCTGCAGCAGGATGTAACACTGGCCAATGACTGCAGAGATCTTTAGTCATGTGGTTTTGTTTGTTTAGTTTGAAACGGAAACACCAGTCTGAATACAGACCAAACGCAAGGTTTAAGACTCGATCTGGACCAAATTAAGTGGACTCAGTCCGGATCAAGGGTCTTTTTCAGTCTAAATACACCATTAATCTCAGTAGACCACAAGACTGAAAATGTCCTGTTGCCTACAAGTCACATCTTTGAGATGATAAAAACTGTCAGAATAACGACAAAAGTTATTCTATTTTGAAACCTAAACAAAACACTCAAAAACCTTAAAAATCCACTTTGATTACTCTTTCTTCTATTGGAAAAGCGTTCCCAGCAGCCCTTTGATTGTGCAGTTTTTATCAAAAAAACTTGTCATTTTTTACTATAATATTAGTTCAATTAATCATTAATTAGTTTGATTGATCGATTATGTTACTACTGAGGTGTGAGCTTAAGGGCAAAAAAAAAAAAAGTAATTTAGCAGAAAGATTCAGCAAGTGGGCATCAGAAAGGGAAAAAAATCCTGTTTCAGAAATTCTCCATGAACAGATGCATCGTGATTATGGCCGTTCTCATAACAAAGACTAAAGCTTGTTTTGGGGATTGAATTCTCTTGGTGACATGGGATTCTGTGAAATTCTTTATGGTTTTTCAAATACACTCATGTGGCCTAAGAGCTTATTTGGACTATTTCCATGAATTATCACTCAGTACAAATAGAATGGATGAGTTGAGTAAATGTGATTATCTGTCACCCAGCTGCTACCCAATCAGTGATGTTTGTTGAGTATTTTGTACATAAAATGTTTCAAAAAGACTTCTCACAAGGCAGGGTTTAGCATCAGGCTCTAGTCTCTAATGGTTTTTGTTATGGGTCAAGAGGATCTCACTAAACTTTGACTTAAGGAGAAGATGTTTTTCATTAAAACCTTAAATGGACGCAAAATGAATTTGGAATATTTTGCTTCTCTGGACCATTTTGCCAAATAGTTTTATTGCAAGTTTCTACCCTTCTATACTACATTTTCCTCACTATAAGGCACATTTAAAAGCCTTTACTTAAAAAAAAGAAGAGTGGGCGCCTTATGATCTGAAATGACTCATTATTTTTGGATTATTTATGGTTGGGTTTATTGATGTTGAAGCAATTTTGAAAAGTAGATGGTGTTTTGTCAAAATGTTTGGTAGTGTGTTAATGTAAATATGCTAATGTGGCTAACGTTTAGCTGGGTCGGACCGTTTTTTTTCAATGTTACTTACAAGGTTAGGAGTTTTCACAGTCACAGTATTTTTTTTTTTTGGTGTCAGTCATTTTCTTTTATACATTACAAACAAGGTTGGGAGTTATTTCTATAGTAAATATGCTAACACTTCTAATGTGGCTAAGGCTTCCAACGTGCTAACATAAAGCGTGTTACAAGCAAGTTCTAGAATGACTGTGAATGCAGTTTGTGATGCTTTTGTCTCACTTAATTTGCCTTATATCCCTATAGTGTCATTTAGTGTGGAACATACAATAGTGTAGGGTATAGATATACTGTTAATTACATTTTTGTTTTAGGTCTTTGCTAAAAATGTGTGAAAAAAAACAAAACTAAATGACTTTCTTTCCATCAGGTCAAGGGTGCAACTAAATTCTCAGAGAAATTCTTCCTATCTCCATTTTTTTCAAACTCTTTTCCTTGAGCTTGTTGGCAAACAGCTAGGGTCAAAGGAGGAAATTTATTTTTAGCGGAGATTAAAAAGGAAACAAAATTTGATCCAATTGTTAAAATGTGCAGAATGATGTCTTTTCACTCCATGTCAGTTATAGTACAAATTATGTTTTACAAAGCACACTCAGAGTGTCATGCAAAATATATATCACATGTACTCAAAAAAAGAAAAACATAAAGTTGATTTTGTTCAAAAAGTGTATTACATGGGAAAAAAAATCACAAAAAGCTGACTGCAATTATTAGGAAACAAACTGCAATGAACTACCTTCAAACAATGCAACACTTTCATGTTTGTTGCCTTTTTTTGAATCTGGATCTTAAATGCGGCTGTTTTTGTATCATTTTTAGGACATCATTGTAACAATTTTGTCTTTTGCGTAAATGGAATACATTTTCATGTGATGATTCCTGAAAAATGCGTGTTGCTTCATCTAAAAAGGTAATTGAAAGTCTTAAATTTGAGCTCACAACTATGTAGTAAGTTCAGTTTTGCATTAAGTGCTTACACAACAATTAGTCTGCCAAGTTTATTTGTAGAACACTGGATTTAGAACATTTTCTAATATGAGGATGAGCTTTTGATGCTTTTGTGCATTTTGATTTTGGTATTGCAAGGAATTGTGGGATTGAACCATTTTCTTCCGTTTCAAAGGGAAAAATCTGGTAGATCTTCTGCTAAAAGAGATAATAAAAGACGCACTGGGCCCTCGTTTTGTCTCTTAGTTGAATAAGAACGCTATTATTCCCTTTTCCTAACAGAAGGATGGAACAGCATATACAATAACAGTATGGAAAATGTTTGGAAACAGTCAAATTGAGTCTTAAAATTAGGGAGCGGGATAATATTACCTTTCTTTCTAGAGCTTAGTTGACTAAAAAATGCTGCAAACATGTCATAGTACAGTAGAACAATGTCACTGTAATTAGAGGCACCTCTATTGAGAAAAAAAATGATGTCTCCTCATGCAGACGGAAACTCATGCCGATAATTGTGGGAGTTTCAGAACGCCATGTGTCCCAATTAATGAAAAAAGGACCAGTTTACAGTACATCAACTTGATCCACTTTTCTGAAGTCTTTGTGAAATGTTTGTTATAGCGTGAAGTTACTATAGTAACAAAAAATATATATATCTCGATGCTTCTGTTCAGTTTATTTCAACATTCTTGTATTTAGGGTGACGTAAAAAGAGTCCAACTACTCCATAAAATTCTAATAAATATCCAGTCAGCACTTCTTTTTAGAAACTTTAGAATATAAACCATACTGAGCCACGAATAAACACAAACCAACTTATATGATAATTTATTCAAAAACAGGTGATGGATATAAACAACACTTTGATTTATAGCCGATACATTCAAAGTTCTGCCACAGCACTAGCATTCATCATCATCTATCAAAGGAGACGTAGGCGTCTTATTCAGATAATGGAGTGGCAAGCTATGTGGGAGCGGCTAAGAGATTTGGGGAAATCGTGGTTTTACATAGAAGCTGTGGATCAAACAATTCCACATGACATTCTTAACTTTTAATGAGCAGTGTGATGCTGTGGGACCTCTTGTGGTGCCCGCCAGCTGAGCGTGGTATCCGGTCATGCTGCAAAATATGTCAATTTCAATACCAAACAACTTTTTTTCTCTAAATGTGAGTTTTTTTTTTAATTGTTGTGTTTTCATTAGTCAGATTTATTAACGCAAATCCAATTTTCACAATTTCATAGTCAATGGAAATGCAGCCAATGTCTCCTCTGCTTCTATAACTTTAGCAGTGCTTTGTATTTATGCTAAATAACTCTAAGCAAAAATCAATGTGAAATGAGAGACAAACAGCTGACATTCAGAGGAAACATCAGTTGAAGTTGAAACTCCATGCATTTTAAATATTAGCCTAAGAGTTTATTTTTGTACAAGTTTTTTGACAGCCTCCACAATTACCGTATTTTTCGGACTATAAGTCGCACCGGAGTATAAGTCGCAGGGGCCAAAAAATGCATAATGAAGAACAAAAAACCATACATAAGTCGCACTGGAGTATAAGTCGCATTTTTTTCAAGTAATTTATTTTACAAACTGGTTGAAAAAAAAAATATTACATCATCCTGGAAGGTAAGTTATAACATTCATTAGTGAATAGAAAACAGGCTGAATATGTGTCAACACATATTCACATATTAGCATCATGAAAAAAACGAAAAGATGTAGCATTTATATAACATAACAGTTTTATTTAACTATAGCCTCAAGAACTCATCAACTTTGTATCTTTACTGTAATTAATTGCACGCAATCTCACTCCATATCACTAAATCCGTTAAATTCTTAGTCCTCTGTGTCACGTCTGAATAACTAAAGTAAATAAAGTAATTGCATAGATCACCATAAAAGGGCACTCTAGACTTACGGTCCATATCTCATCTCATTAAAAATTCGTATATAAGTCGCACTGGAGTATAAGTCGCAGGGACATTCAATCTATGAAAAAAACCGCGACTTATAGTCCGGAAAATACGGTAATTGGGTTTTGAATATAGACTATTTTAATACTAGACACGCTGTTCTTGTAGTAAACAAATAATAAAATGTTATTTTGGGGTCCAAAAATGTACCCAGTGTACACACTGGTCTCTCGTTTAATGTTATTAAGAAATAATCTATGAAAGGTGAAATCTATGATGTAGTCACTTGTATGTTTTACAATCATAGATGTTTTAAGGTTGTAAAAACCTTCACTACACACTTTTCTCTGACACAAATGAACATTTTTTACTATTTTCTCTTGTCTAAACTCTCAAAATGCAAACCTTTGTAGAAAAAAACTCAGTATTTATAGAATGAAAGCAAAAATCTAAAATCTGCTCCTCATTGAAGTTTTGTTTACATTCAACAACGTTCTGTACAGGAAGCACACAGTAGGGAGGAGATTGATTGACAGTTATCTACGACCAATGAGGTTGCAGAACACAATCCAATGTAAAAAAATAAATAAATTAAAAAAATAAAAAGTATGCAAAATTGCTCAAAAAAACTTCTCCAAAAAAGCTAATATAGTGAGGGACAATTATATTAAACATGTTCATGTTAACCCTCTTTACTTACGACATGATTCCACCTTTTTATACATTTTTTTTAGTGTATTATCAAAAAAGTCTCACCTTTAGCAAAAAATAAATAATAATAATAATAATAATAATTTTAATTGGATTTAATTATAACATAAAAATATTTTAAGAGTACATTTTTTGGTTGATTTGTTATTCTTTGCCCTAAAAATGTTAAAAAATGTTAAGCACAGGAAATAAGTTTATGAGGTGGAACTAGCAGAGAAAGTCAGCACTAGATGGCGGACATGTTTGAATATATGACTACTAAATATTAACTTATAGTCAGAAATGAAAGTATTTGTGTGTTTTTGTTTTTTCATAGTAAAACTCAGCTTCACAGAGTGTTTCAATGGTATAGAGCTCACACAGCATTTGAAACAGCTGCACTTTGAAGAAATTCATTTAGAAAAAAATTGACTTTCATGAATTCTTTTCATTTTTTAACTCTTTATCAATCGTTTTTGTCACATCAGATGTGTCTTTTTTTCTCATCGAAGTCTGTGGTGTGATCTGAAGAAGGTGTTGGATCTCTGTGTCTTCAGAGGAGACACAAACTTGTAGTGTCTAAGTGGTCTATGCCCAGGGGGCCAGTCTTTCCGTGGATACAGTGCTGTTAACTCTGTTTACAGCCGCACCCTCTCACTCCCTGACAAATGGGAGATGAGGTTGATTCCTACCCTTCACGCCACCTCTTGCCTCCCTCAGCACGTCAGGTAAAAATAGACCCGACTTTTTTAAAGACAACCTACCTTTTCATTGCGAGCCTGCACGTCTCTCTCCTCCTGCCTTCTGTTTGCCATATTGATTTTTGGCTAATAAAAATAAAATGTCTGTTTGGGAGCCCGGCATCAGGGTTGGGTGTCTGTCTCCAGCACTCAGGTTTGCTGGTATAGTCATTTCGGACCGCCGCAGATGTCTGTAACAGGAAGCTGTGCTTACAGTACATCTACACATCAAAGTTGGGCAAAATGCTCCATCTCTGAGCGCTTGTCAAACAGAGCAGAAGCAAATGTTTTAGTCTGCTGGGCTGTCAGCGGCAGCCATGTCAGCAGCAGGCTGGAAGCTTGAAGACAGACAGCTTAGCAGCTGAGGGCTTCTCCATGCTTACTTTCCTGAACGTCTCTGCTCTCTTGTGATTTCCTCCTTTCAGAATTCCAATTTATCCTGAGCTTTGAAGTAGGAGGAGGTGGGAAATGAAAACTTCCACTAGAAATGGGGTTTCTGTGAAGTGCAGGATATCTCCTCAGTGGCGCCAAATATTTTAATTGAATTAAAAGGAAGGTGTGGTTGAGTAAAAATGCAACTTTCTGAGCTTGATGGGTGTTAAGTTATGTTGAAACACCATGATCTTTAAACTGTTGCATGGAATTAGATCAGCTTTTGAGGTGTTAAGCAATGAAATATGAATTTGGACTGAAACCTCAGACAGGTTGAGGTTTAAATTAGAATTTCCCAAAAAGTTTTGCACATAAAAACAATTTTCAAACAATTAAAAGGCTATGTTGCTTTTTATTTGTCCTCTTATTTCATAGTAGTTTCATAGATAATTTTCATAGCCCAACACCTTGAAAAAAAATAAAAAATAATTTTCACGCTCATTATTATTTAACTCAGTCATAAAGAAATCACTAAAATGGCACAAGACAGCTCGTGCAAAAGTGTTTCATCCTCCTCCATCCCTCTGCAGCGATAGAATATTCTATCAACAGCAAGTTAGGAGCAGACAGAAACTCTTCAGAGAGATTTTAAAAAATGTAGTAATATGAAGTATGGATATCCAAGAGGCTGTAAATGATCATAATCATACAGTTGATGCAATAAAAGAAAAGGAAAAAAAGAAAAGCATCACACAAAGTTCTAACAATGTGAATTAAGCAACAAGAAGAACAGAACTCAATAAAAAGATAAAAAGTCAAGAATGAGAGAAGGGAAGGAAAAGGAGACAAAAGGCAAAAACAGAGGCAGAAAATAACCATTTTGAGAAAATTTCTTTCCTTTTTTATATTTACGTCCCTCTTTAGTGTCATCTTTTGTTCCATCATTCCAGCTCTTGAGGAGATCTGCAGGGAAGAATGGACCAAAGTAGCATTTACAGTGTGTGAGAATCTGCTGAAGACCAACAGGAGAGGACTGACCTCTGTCATTACCAACCAGGGTTACATTACAGTGTGTTTATTTATCGACCAAACATTTATTTTTTGCACCATTTATACAAATAAACTCTTCAAAACTCAGACAGTGTGATTTCCTGGATTATTTTATTTATTCTGTGTCTCCCAGTTGATGAGTACCTCTGATAAACATTATATCTACTTTGTAGAAATGCGTTTAAAGTTTAGAAGCTGTATTTTCTTGGTTTCAAAGGAAACATGCAAACTGATGATGGCTTCATAAAGATAGAAATATGAGACTGATATGTTGAAATGTGTAATCTACAATAACATCATTGGTTTAACTTCATTACTGAGGATCTTATGATCAAGCTTCAAATGTTCCAATATTTTTTTTTACTTTCAGATGCTATCTTTGTCACCTGACGACTTATTTTCTGCATCCAGTGCCATGTTCCAGCAGCGGTCATAAATTTAATAAACACACGTAATTTCATTATGTGAATCATGGATTATTTGTAATAACGTGTGTGCTCTTTTTTTAGCTTGTGATCTTTTATTAGATCGAAGGCGTAAATGTCAGGCTGCATGAAAGCAGCAATGAAATGCTCCATGCTTTTAATACTCACTCTGCCAAAAATGAAGAATTACTGCAACAGCAAAAAAAAAAAAAAAGAAAAGACGGTTCATGTAAAGCTGCATAAGTTGAGTGGTCACCAGAGGTGCATTATCTCTCTTTGCAGGTAGAGCCTCTCTGCACGGGAAGGCCTCCCTGCAGATCGACCCAGTGCGCTCGGAGGACCAGGGCTGGTATGAGTGTAGGGTCCTAATGCTGGAGCAACAGTACGACACCTTCCACAACGGCAGCTGGGTGCATCTCACGGTCAATGGTAAGTAAGAACATGGGTTTGTGTGTGACATAAAACAAAAAAAGTCAATTTGATTGGGAAGTTTAAAGGCTCTGTTTGGAAAAAATAATCTAAAGTGTAACCTTTCTTTCTCGTGGACCACAAAGGGTTCTAAAGTTGGAGAGAAATGCAGGACTAAGAGCAGATTTGTGGCGTGTTTTGATCCTTTACCTTGTAAAAGAAAGAAATAACATGGGAGCTGGAGGAAAACATGCTTTACTCTTGAGTGGAAACGACTTAAAAAAATAACATTTTTGATTTTATTTCAAAACTGTGGTTTTTTGTTCTCATTTTAGTTCCAATTTCACCAATGGGTTGATGTCCCTCAGGGAAATGTTCATGTGATATTTGAATATTCGGAATAATTACCTATATAATTATTGAAAAAACAACATATCTTTAAAGACATGAATGCAAAACGGTCGAATTATTTGTATTGCGCCATCTATGGGGAGACACCTGAACTACAGGACCAAATAAACATTTTGTATGGATTATTAATATATTTATTCCAGTTTGGTGGGCCAGATTAAATCGTTTAATGGGCCGCATGTGACCCCTGGGTCATACATGGCTCCTGGTGGCCATAGTTTGCTAATCCCTGGCCTAAACCCTTTGTACCACACAAAATTCAGAAAATTAAGTTGAAAATAAACCTCAATTTAGGATAGTAAGAGTGAGAAAAACTCCAATTTCTTTCAAAAACAAACACAATTTTAGTTTTTGTAAAGAAAACAGAACAATCTTAATAATTGAATATAGTGCAGACAAACAAAAAACAAAAAAAAATCTATTAATGTGTCTTTTTTTACAACGCTAAATGCAATTGCAGATAAATAAATGACTGTCATTTCTTTTATCTTCATGTTATTGATTCATAACAGAGTTTTACCATCACCTTGAAGATTTATTACCTTTTGGGTCAGTCAGTTCTCTGCATTAAAGTATAAGTAATTTGCCTGATGTATGTAAACTAATGCGTGCTTTGAAGTTCTTGGCCCCCAACAACCAATTCAGGGTTTCTGTGTCCACCTGTGTGCGCGGCCTTTGTGATGTAAATGTTGTCATTTGCACCAGTCTGCAAGGCCACATCAAGTATGTCTGTTATGGTCCTCGTGATGCCTGACAAACAGATCTGCTGTATTTTGATCCTCCCCAAAATTAGATTGTATAAATGTAGTTTAATGGATAGAAAGGTTTAGTGCATTTGACCCTGAAAACTCTAAGTTTAGCTGTTTTATTCTCTTTTTTAATGTCACAGATGATGTAAAAGAATTGCGGCGCTGCAGTTACAGGATTTCCCTGATTATATCAGTGGGTTTTGTCAGTATGATGAGTGAGACGGTCAGACCTGCAGCTTCCTCCCCCGCCTAAAAAAAGAGGCTTCCAGTAAAAAAGGTTTCGAGGCTGGTTAGAGGAGGATTGATTGTTGCTGGTTTCAGACAGTCTGAGAGTCTATCAAACTGATGACCAGGCTGAAAAAAATCTGCACCTTTGCGTTTCCCAGGAATACCCGAGTGGCTCCTGTGTGAAGCGTGTCTGCACATTGTTGCAGAGCACCACAGACGGTGACGTCGTCTTGTTTTACGGCTGCACGAGCTGCATCTGGTTAGTGTGAGGAACGCTGTTTGGAGAACCTGAATGTCTTCATGTGTGTGTGCAGTCAGGACTGGTTGCAGGTGTGGTGGAAAAACTATTAGTTAAGCTTATTATCCAGATCAGAAGTCATTAAAAGCAAGATTTATATGAGTCTGATTAGCGATTAATCAGCTTAATTGATGAATCGATTTATATTCCAACGATCAAACCAGATCAATCTGTCTGTTAACAGGTAAACTTTTAATCAAATCGACCTATGCCATCATAGAATCGTTTAACAAATTCAATTAATTGATTTTAGCCGATCTTGGAAAAGTGTCATCACAGTGAACAACACACATGTGGAAACACTTTGAATCTTGCAAAGACATGTGACCATACAGTGTAGCATAAACTATTATAGTAATGTTCAGTTTTTGTTATTATGATGTGGAAAAATAACAGTGAACCTTATGAAACTAAAATGTGAATAGATTTGACATTAATACTTGTTTACTACGGGTGTTACGGATCACAAAACTCACGGTTTGGATCGTGTCACGGTTTTAGGGTCCCGGTTCGGATCATTTCAGTAAAATGTGAAAAAAGCAACAAGACAAAGCAAGAAGATAAAAACCTCAAATTATTTTTTTCAAAAGTTTTAAAACATATATTTGAGAAAACATATATAAAGTACTTCAAAGCTTAAATATAAACTTACACATCTTTGAACTTTGAACACAAACATATAGAAAAATGTAGTTCTGGTTACATTTACATGTTTTGAGACCACATCTATAAAAACTGACAGAAAAGCTTGCCCCCACCCCCAATGTATGAATAAAATCCAAATGGTGGAAGGTTGGCGCCATTGTAAAGCCCTTTGGGCCTTTAAGGAAGGTAGACAAGCTCTATACAACAGGTATATGCCATTTACCATTTAAATCTGAAATCAAAAAGGTAAAACTTTTCAACTTTTAAACTTTTCATTATTTTTTTGTATTAATTGTAGTATTGGAACTAGGAACATTTAAATATTTCAAATAATTATTATTATCCGTAGTAAATGTGCAGGTGACGCAATGCCATGCCCGAGTTTCCTGGTGATTTTTTATCCTTTTGGCTTGCCATACTGCCTTCGCCTGACAGCACATGATGCCGGTATAGGTACCACATAAAAGATCGGCTCGGGGGCTTGCGACTTGATAAAGTGTACGATTCCCATTAGACCATTAGACCACCATCACATGACAGGAAATGACACATGTGCGCCGATGCACGGAGTCTTCCCGAGTAAAGAACCGAGGAGGTCCGATCAAGTATGCAAATAATTCCAAAAGGGGACCCAAAATTTGCAATCAACTGCAAAAACTTTGACAACAAAACAATCCGATCAAGGGGAATCATCACAGAATAGCGATCGTATTTTAATAAAGAGAAATCAGGCTGAAGTTTGTGCTAAAGTGGTCGCTAGTGAGTAGCATGCTAGTTTGTCGTTGGTCGCACATTTAAAAAAAAGAAAGTGACTATTTGCACGGAATTTTTTCAAAATACATCCTGCCAGTGTTGATCTGCGTTTTGGTCGCACGGACCAGAGGAAGTCTCGCTAGTATACGCAGCGCTCACTTTCTGCTCAGTTACATAAACACTGAGGAGAGCAGCCATTAGGGAGGGAGCTGTGCACGTGTGGGCCGAACTGTGGCTAGTGATCCGTACAGACCAGGGATTATCCGTGATCTGTTACACCGCTATTGTTTACTTGTTTGTTTGCACACATATTTAATTAACACTTGATTGTATTGCAAGAAATGTAAGGAGTCTGGAAAACTCCACCTGTTAGTAGCCAGATATTTGTCTCTGAGTCACACTAGTTGAACTTATAACTAAATATGTCCTGGATTGATTTTAGGTCAGAGAATCAGATGAACCGATATTGACTATGAATCAACCAGAAATAATGATATAAATCGAATCGCTTAATGAATTGTTATACTCCTATAGTGAATTGATTTAAAGCAAAGAGTGGATTTTTAAGTCATGTAGATTTCTATGATCCTCTGTTATTCTGCAGCAAAGTGATGTCAGTCTCACAAGTGAGTGTATTTTTGATGTGTGAACCTGTGACCGCTGTGTGAAAGTCATGCATATGTGATGTGATGAAGCATATGCATGTAGAGAGTGAAAGTTTTTGCTAAAAGACATTTATGGAGAGCAAATGAGTTTATAATAACAATGCTGACCTGTAGAAAAGTCTGTGCAAGATATTATCAGAAGGAGTACCACGTCTGCGCTGAAACAAAAGCTCAACGGAAGAAGACTTCTGTTGGTTATTAAAAGTGGAAATGCACAAATGGGTTAGTACTGTGGAGCCAGTGTCACCTGCACACTCTCATGATGTTTGGGCTTTGTAAGCATCTGTAGGCGCGCCTGTATAGACGTCTTGTTGTGCAGACATACTGCATCTCTGTAGCTGCCTCATCAAGATTCCCCATTACCCGCTCCCTCCTTCCAACTCTCCCTTCCGTCACTCCTGTCAGGCCTTTCAACAAAAACTCTGCTCTTCAGACGGCTGTAACGGAGCTAATAATATCCCTTAACGTCAGATGTATTTGACATTTTAAAATGTGCCGCCTCACGTGACCTCGATGTAAAATGAAATCTGATTTGGCTTGGGATGGAGCGGTCAAAAGTGAACACGCCGAATCTGTTGTGATGTGCAAAAGGTTCACGTTTGTTAAAAAAAAAATGCTTTTTTTAAGTCTAGACATGCAACAAAGAAGTCCAGCATGATACGGGCCTGCTATGGGGATGTCTGTGAAGTAAGCAGGTGCCATCTTTGACTGGCTTCCGCACAGACACTGAGGACACTTGCTTCCTTTAGCCATTTGTTTTTGCATAAACTGCTCCTTTGAGTTCCTGTTGGTTGGCCTAAACATCCTGCCAAGCGGACAGGGGATTCATGCCCACTCAGTGGCAGGTGTCAGATGGCAAGGCCTTGTGCCCGAAAAATACACTAAGTCCTGTCTCTCTCAGCCCCCCGCCCCTCCTCTGGTCTTCTCCCTTCTCTTTCAGCATGTTCTCCCCTTTTTTCTTCTTTCTCCTGAAGCTCAAGCAGGAGTGATTTTGATCTCAAGTGGACTCCCTGCCTGTTTGTCCCTTATGAGTAGTTGAAATTGACAAATGGCCAAACTTCTTAAATAAAAAAAAATACTTATTCAGCTGATGAGTGACAGATAGTACAAATAGCCACAATATTTGCATTTAAACGAACTCAAGTCTAACACCAATGAAAGGAAGTATGGAGGGAGGCTCAGTTGTTCCAGATGTTAATAAAGTCTATAAAGGAAACTGTCTTTAAATCTCCTCTTTATTGTTGAAAATGTTCATTTTGCAATCATAAAAGAGGTTAAAACAGATAGTTAGAAAGTGATTAATCATTTAAAAGTTTGAAAAAAAAAGTCTGAAAGTGCAAAAATAATAATATTAATTTAAAACCAAATAGCTTCTTATTTTGCTAGGAATGCATTTTTTTTTCTCTTTCTTATTCATGTTCTTTTATTTTTTATTGATAACAACAGACTAACAATGGAAACATTAGAAAATGCTCAAACCAAGTCATACAAAGGCATTCTCTGTAACTTGGTGACTTTTGAAAATAATAGATCTTAACACAATACTAAAGTTGTCTGAAATAAATGATCTAAGGCAGGGTTGTCTGAACTCTTTGACAATAGGGCCAGATATAGTGAGGAATCAATTGGGCCTACATCTTTAAAT